>NW_028190318.1:0-157674 GCF_048542155.1 Nylanderia fulva
TGGGGGCTCCGTGCCTCCGCTAATGTGGAGGTTTCGGCGGATGCCTCTGGACCTGGGGACTCCAACAAGAAGAAGAGGCGTCATCGTAGGCGTGGGGGGTCCTCTATTAAGAGGATCTTTTCTCGGGCACTCCTGCTCCAGCAGAGGAGTTCAAATTCCCCGCCCTCCTTCCTGCGTCGGTGATCTCACTGACGGTCGGGAGGGGGGAACAAGAGCGGACTTATGCCTCGGTTTTGTCCGAGGCTAAGGCCAAAATTAATGTCAAGGAATTAGGATCAATCTATGCGCATGCGCAGAGGGATAACTGGCAGCATTTTGCTGTCAGTTCGAGGTAAAGACTCGTCAGCGAAGGCGGACGCTGGCTGGCGAGTAAAATAGAAGAAGTGTTCCCGACATCTGGAACATTAGGGTTGCCCGCCCCTCACGGATGGATGGACAATCCGTCTAAAGGGGATGATGGCTTTTGTCAGTCGTCAGGAGGTCCTCAACAGGGTGCTTTGGACGGAGGCTGCAGCACTGAAGAGCTCAGGGCCGGGGAGATCCGACTCTTCCCTGGGTCGGGTTTCGGTACTTTGTGGGTCCGCTGCCCTGCTGGAGTGGCGCGAAAGCTCGCTGTTGCTGGGAAAATTGTGATGTCGGGGGGGTGGGAAAGGCTAGATGTCGTTCATCTGGCCCCGCCGCCCCTTGCAATGTTATCGGGTGCCACGAGTTTGGCCACTCGGCCAATGTTTGTGGTGCCGATGCTGATCGCAGCGGTTTGTGTTATCGATGTGGTGGCTCGGGGCACAAGGCGGCCAAACTGCGTGGCGCCGCCCCGATGTCTTTCGTGTGCGTCCAGGGGGAAACCCTCTGGACATCGCTGTGGGTCGAAGGCTTGTGCTCGTGTGCGTGTCCCTCCTAAGAGGAACAGGGGGGGGGCACTCCTGCTGCCGAGCCGCGCGCAGTCTCCGGGGCGCCCCGATGGGGGCTTGCGAGCCCGGAATGGACGAGGGTAGACTGTAGCCGGGGGCGGGGGAAGTCGCGGAGAGGTGGCTCCCCGTGCCGGGCTGCAGTTTCTGCCCCCGATGTTTAGTGTTGGTTTGTCCCTGTTTGTAGTAAAGTGTAGCGGTGGGTGCGGGAGTTTTGGGGAGGTTGCCGAAAGGTGACTCCGGTGTCTCCCTGCCCCGCCAAGTTTTATGTTGTAGGTTGCGGCGATGGTGATTGAGTGCCGGGGAGGTTGCCGAGAGGTGACTCCTGCGGCCTCTCACCCGCGCCAAGTTATGTCGTCCTTGTCTTGTTGTCTTTTGTTACAGGTGGGAGTAATACCCTCCCACCTTTACTGTGGTTGGCCATAGTGCCTTATTGTGGGCCCCTAGAGGGCTGGCCTGTGGCTCTACTATGTTTTGATTGTGGTTGTGTACATGTCGTGCACTGTTAGTCTTTTGTAACGTCTTGTGACGTTATTGTGTGTGGGTGGGTGACTTGCGGTCACCTCACTTACCGGGTTGGCAGAGAAAGGGGTGGGGGCCCCGATCTCATTGCACGTCGACCCTGGGAAGTCCGGGGGGAGCTAGTAGCCCGGCTCCCCTCGATGCCCTTTCGGGCAAGGGATGTCCTCTCTCCGGGGGGATACCTGTAGTATTCCTCTCGGGGATGTGTCCTTCCTAAAGGACGCCGGTCGGGTGTCACCGTGAAGTAATGCTAACGCGGTTTCCGCGGTGGACATACCCATATGACCAGGGGCTTCAGTCAGGTTTTAGGTCGGTACCCCCGTCCGATAGTCCTTCGGGATACTACGGACGGGAATCCACCACGAAGCCTCCTGGCTCTCCCTCAAGGGTCAGGACGCGAAGTTTGGTTTAGAGGCAAATTTCCTGACTTAAAAAAAAAAAAAAAAAAGACCATACATATGTATGTGAGAATGTGGCCTGTACACATTCGTGTTTTTATTTTCATTTTTATTTCTCACGTACAAATATAATAACTAGTTTTGTTTAGTTAATACAATTGGGCCAAAAATTGATATATGTAACCTTGTAGGTTTATTTACGTATTTCATATTGTATCGCAAACGTTGTCAGTCTTCGATAGTCTCTCGAGAAAGCAAGATTAAGATTTGAGCAACACACTTTTGGTTAAAATCACGTCTGTGATTCAATTATTATGTATTTCATATTCTATCGCAAACGTTATCAGTCTTCGATAATCTCTCGAGAAAGCAAGATTAAGATTGAGCAAACACACTGTTGGTTAAAATCACGCCTGTGATTCAATTATTTTTAAAAAATATTTTATTTAGTTTCTAAGAAAAAATGATACTTTTTATTTCAACAATTATCTTTATTCTCTACATAATTTATTTAAAAACATTTAGGTTTCTGTAAAAAATTTTTTAATTTGTTATTCTATAACAAATTGTATATGCTTGTTTAATTTATAGATATCGAGAATTAATGTTTTTTTTCGAACGTTATTACCAAATTAAATATGTCATAATTTCTACAATGTTTCTACAATGATAAATAATAATAAATATGCTCTTTTTTTTAAATTTAAATTAATTTATTTATTATTATATTATATTGGTATTTACATTTATTTCAATTTGTCGTTTATAATTTCAGTTTTTAAATAATATAATATACATATATATATATATGTATAGTATATATATATATATATATATATATATATATATATATTTAATAATTCTATTTCCCATAAGTAATTTATATTACAATATATATTATAAATTAATCAGGCATTGGTCTATATTAAATTGGGAATTAAAAGAATTAAAAGAATTTCATTGTCAAATCGAATATTATACAATAAAATATTTTTAATTAAAATTAACACACTTTTCGTAATCGAAGTAGATAAACTGCATTGTTCATGTAAACATTTTTCGTAAAATTGATAGACTTTATATTTAAATAAATGGTGTATTTTTGCACTTTTTTCTCTAACTTGTTCCTTATTTATTTTTTTATTTTTATATCTTTTTTATTGGAAATTTTTATTTTCTTTATTTTTAATTTTAATAATTCTTATATTTTGAATATTTATTTTTGTATTTTTATTATAAATTTTAATTTTTAATATTTTAATTTTTGTATTTTTATTATGGATTATTATATTTTTATCTTAAATTTTTTATTTTTTTTTTTGCAATTTTATTTTTTTAATATAATTTGTAACAGCTCTTTAATAAATTAATCAATAACTAAAAGGCAATAAGAGTTAATTAAATTCTATCAATTAGTAATTTATTTGTGAAACGATGTATAACATAAATATTAAATATCAGACGGAAATAAATTTGTTCGAACGTTTCGGTTGTCTTTTCTAATCTTCTTCAGCGCATACAAGTAAAAATTAGAGATTTAATAAATTTAACAATAAATTATTTATAAATGTCATTATACTAAAACTATACAGTGTCAAGATATTTTATTTTAATTAAGCGAAAACAACGCATTTGTGAAGCATGAGCATTATTTATATATAAAATATTCTTCAAAACGTCATTATATGTTATTGTCGCGAAACGGATCTCTCACTAATTGTTCTGTTAGGAAGACGGTTGCGATTTTCGACTGCCATTGTTAATATGTCTATAAAATCATTATGTACGAAAATTAACAATGCGGATAATTAGAAATAAAAAATAGACTTACAGTTGAATCAAGTGAGATGAAATCTTTGACGTGAAGGCTTTCAGATGTTGATTGCTCAAGCTTGCTATAACGAATGGTTCTAAACTCTCAAAAAGACGGCCGCAAAGTGAGAAAAATAGTTCGTTGTTTATGTTTTTTAACTTTCAAATCTTAGGTAGTCTATGCATAATATCGTCATATATTACTGGCAAGCCATCAATATCTGTTTTTAAATTGAGGCTGTTATTTTGCCTTTTTATAAATATCATTTCTGAAATCAATTTTTTGTTATATTGTGATTCTTTATCAAGTATTTTTACATCGTCCCAACAAAATTCATGATTATATTTTAATCTATGGTCAGTGATTACAGATTTTTTTACATTCCTGTGTATATTAGATCGATGTTCAGATATTCTAGTAGATAATTTCCTACTAGTCTGACCAACATACGACGCATTACACTCTTTACAATCTATTTTATATATCACATTGGTGTTTGAGCACTTAGGAATAAAATCTTTATGTACTTTTATGTATTTATTCAATTTGTTAAGACTGTAAAAAGAGAGTTTAACGTTCATGTCTTTAACGATGTTTCTGTATTGTTCACTAAGCGTCGGTAAGAATGGGATGCAGAAATACGAGACTTTTTCAATGTGGTCATTATTTTTTGTAAGATTATTACGTTGTTCAATTAAATATTTAGTCTATGATTCATTGTGTCAAAGATTAATTTCAGAGGATAATTATTTTCAAGTAATAAATTAATTACTAACTCTAAATTTTTCTTATGAAATTCTGGATCTGACAATAAAAAAGGCTCGATCAACCAGTCCCATTATTGTACCTCTTTTTTGACTCATCGGATGTTAAGAAAGAAAATTCAGATATCTACCAGAAAACGTTTTTTTATGGTACCAATCGTATATAATGTAATTATTTTTTAATATCAATGTTAAGTCGAGAAAATTAATTTTATTATTATCTTGAATCTCAAGAGTAAACTGGATTCTTTCATGAAAGGAATTAAATACATTCAAAGTGTGATCTATAGAATCCGACGGAGCAGCCATTATTATATCATCAACATATCTAAAGTATATGGGTGGATTAAACTTTAATAGTTGTAGAGCTTTATTTTCCAAGTCCTGTAGTACTATATCAGCTATGATAGGAGATAAAGGAGAACCCATTGGTGTGCCGAAGGACTATTGATAAAAAACATTGTTGAATGTAAAAAACGTAGAATTTAATACGAGGCTTACTCCATTAAAAAATTCAGACTTAGGAAGATTGTACTTATTCTCAATATATTGCCATCTACTGGAAACACTCTCGAGAGCCAAATCGATAGGTACGTTAGTAAAAAGTGAGACTATACCAATATAATTTTCGTAAAATCTTTTCTTACATATGTTAAATGCAAATTTCTTGTTAATTCTTTTCCAAAGTAATACAATTTTACTTTTAAATATAATTCTATTATTGTTCAACATTTTGAATCAATATATTGAAGTGGAATATTATCAATTTTTTCAATATTATCAATTTCTTCAATATCTTCCTCTTTCAGTTCAATAGGGCTCTTTTTAATTTTTGTTGAAGATATCGTCAATAAACTGGTATTATCAAGCGGGATACAGTTTGCCACTGCTGACGATTTGACTTTATTATGATGTAAAAGGCGCTTGTAAGCTGATGTAAATTGGATACAATTGGGATTATTATTATATCCTCCCATAGCTCAGATGCATGAAAAAATATCTCTAGATGATCTTGAAAGAATTTATATAATAAAATATATTTTAAATATTCTGTCTCGACATAATCTAGATATATTTTTTTCAAATTTTGTAAATCAATAATAAAATCTAAAAATCCGGTCTTTGATTTAGTTTCCGTTATCAATTGTCCATTAGGATGAATTTTAATATCGGAAAAATATTGTATAGCTTTATCAAAAAAATTAAATCTTTCGAAAGCTGTGTCTGATCTTAATGGTCGTTTAAAACCATGCGAAAACTTGCTTCAAGAATTTAAGCAATTGAATGTATTATTGACCATTCTTGAAAATGTAATAGTCGGAGCACACTCTAAAAAGTCCGGGTGTTCTTCTTTAATTAATAATTCTAAGGCAGTTGCACAGCTTTCACTTAATGTTTGGGCAGTTAATTTTACGCTCATTTTATTTTTTTGCCATTAGATATGTTTATTATTAATTTTATTTGCTAAATGAAAATAGCCATTTTCTTGTAAACGGTCTAGGTTTTCAATGAACTCCCATTTTATAGGGTTTTCATAAATTGCTATCATATAAAATTCCTTTAGTGACCCAAGCTGCTCGTATCAGCTTGTATGTGCAGCATCAAAAAATATGACTATGTCATGATCACACGTTGGATGTCGGAAGTATGGCCTATTGTTGTATGCATCTGCATTTAACTCAGTGCACATTTTAATGTTTGCTGGAAGTCCATTAAATGTTAATGCAATAATGCTTAAATTCCTGACAGAGCTAAAAAATTTTAAATTTTTTGAGTAATTTCAGTTTGTTCTTGTGATGTTAGACTATCTATGTAAAAGTAGGCAACTGGTATTTTCCATTTTTCATTAAGACCTGTTAGTAAATAGACCAATGCTTTTTTTAGCCAAAAGCATATTATCAGGTTCTGGTATTACAATTCCGCAATCCATATAACCAACAAACTTTTTTCTGAATGACTCCATTCAAGTTGCTTTCTTATAGCTATTTCGTCCATCATCAAAGTAGCATATATTTTTTATCTCCAGCAGTTTCGCTTTTTTCTTCAAAATATTAAAAGCTTCTTATGTAAAACCAGGAGATCCATTCGTGTTAGCATACCAAGATCGTATCGTAGACGGAGCTGGTAATTTATTTCTATAGACTTCTCGTACATAATTGTATGCTTTCGGACTATAAAAGTTTAACGTTAACGCAAACGCCCGTAACTCTGAAGAATACCGTCCATTAACTTTCCCTTTTTCAATTTCTTTAATAATTAATTTTTCTTCAGAAAAACTCTACGATATTTATTACAAATCAAGAATCCACAAAAATTCATTACAAATCAATCAGATATATAATTAAAAATACATACAAAAATATAATCGATTACAAATATATAAAAAATGATCCATTACAAATACATCAAAAATACAAGATTCATTATATATAATATTAAATATATAAAAAAATATATACAATTAATTTTTAAAATAAAAAATCTTATACCTGCATAACATCACAGGTATTTTAAGAAAGTAAATTATTTTTTCTTAAATCTGATAATAAATTTTTCAACGATTTAATTTTTTTCTTATGTCAATTTTCAAGAGATTGCAATCGCTTTATCTTGTGATCCTTTTTTTGGCAAGTCTTTCTAAGCAAATAAATCGAATGTCTTAATTTTGTTGGCGTCATTTCTTCAACTAAATTATTGGAAATATCACCAAGATATCAAATTTTTTTTCCTTTTTTGGAGTGGAGAAACTCTTTGGCAAAAGCGTGATTGTGGTATCATGTTGTTCATTTACTGTTTGAACAAGCACTTCACTGAAAAAAATTTAATAATTTAATAAGTATTACAGCTAAATAAAATATAACTTTCTGTTTTAATTTTATATGAACAATTCACAAAATATTTTTCTTACTTTGATATGTTTGATCCGTCCATCATTTGTAACGATTGTTCTTGATCGCTATTTTCATGGAAGTTTTCAATTGACTGTATTTCTTCTAGTCTGCACATATAAATAATAACATATACATTTTTTGACATCTTTTATTGTATTTTAAGTGATTCATTGTATTTTATTTTATTTTATTTTTCTTCAATTTACTTTTTATTTTCTGCACATGGGAATATTGTTAGAATTGAATGTGGCTTTAGGCGTACACAAGATAAACCAATCTTCTTAAAACAATTTTCTTCAAAATGTTTCGCACATATTGTTGCTGTTTTTGGCACATTTAAAGTGTTTTCCTGACCATTCAAAGTAATTAAGGCTTGCCATTTCTTTCGAATTTCAGGATTATTTGGAAATTTGTAAAATATATATTTATTTGTGTAGATAATTATAATAATAATAAATATAAATTAAATATGAATATAAGACTAGAGTTTCATGCAAACATATATTATATAGGAGTTAAAAAAAAATTATTTTTTAAAAGTTAGGTTAATAAAAAGTAAAAACTTATCTATATAATGGCACAGAAGTAAAATTTTGTACTCCTTTTGCTTTATATCTTGTGTTATTACATAATTTAACAAAACAATAACGAACCATTTTTTTATTTTTACTTATATTTTTTTTACTCTGAAAATTCTCTTGTGCAAATAATACACAGACAAAACCAGACAAAATTCAGGACATGCGATTAGTTTTTGGCGTAGCCATTTGGTACCTGGGGGCGCTGAGATCTTAGATCACGATTTTTATATGAAAAAATGAGGCATTAGCAGTCCAGAGGTATATAGTCAAAGACTGATTATATTGGGCAAAAGATATAGAGATAAATAAATCATTGCTTTTATAAGTAAGCTACTTATATTTTATTTTAGTATATTTACTTATACAGAGTTTCAGAATTGATAGTAGAAAAAAATAGGTATATTCTACAAGTCAAAATAAGGTAAAATTGTCCTATAAACATATGTCCGGAAATGCACCCCTTCTGAGCTACACCCCTTCCTCAAGTTTTCCCAAAAATTCGAATGTTCCGTATATTGTCTAAACTTGGACTTAGAATTTTATGAAAATTGGTACATACACATTTTTTTGTGCGTTTTATTCATTTTTATTGTCAAAAATTTTCTAACAAAATTTCGAAGGGGATTTTTGGGGGGTGGGGGCTACTTTTCAATATGACAAAACTTATGTGTAGATGCAATTTTGAAATACATTAACAGTTTATGACGGAAAATACAAAAATAAGCATTTTTTGATTCTTTGATTTTTTCATAAATTTATGACCCGCACATGTTGGCTACGATATTTTGCGTGACCGGTGCGTGGAAAGGGAGCCTTTTCTAAAATCCCATCATGTACGTAAAGGGCGACTTTTTGCGCGCCGGTTGCACAAAATATATCATTAGTTTATGTGTTTTTATATGATTATTAGCACTTTTTTTATTACTTTTTATCAAAATACAAAAATAAGCATTTTTTGACTCTGATTTTTTCATACGACAAACCGTTTTCGAGATAATCGACCTAACAATAAAGACGTCTGTACCTGTACCCTATGCTTCAACCTATGGGCAAGTTTTGCGCAAACTATGTACGCAAAATTCGAGTTTTTTGAGGAAATTTTGGGGGGTGTAGCTCAGAGGGAGTGCATTTCCGGACATATGTTTATAGGACAATTTTACCTTATTTTGACTTGTAGAATATATTTTTTTTTACTATTAATTCTGGGACACCCTGTATATATAATCTTTTTATCTGTTTGCAATGTTGGATTCTCTACGTTACTGTCTGTATATATGTACATTACTCTGCATATAAATCTAAAACATCTAAAGAAAGAGAAACATATTTTACTCATAATTTAATTTATTTATGCAATTGATTATGCAATATGTGTATATATATATTTACGATTATTCTCAATAATTAATACTTTCATTATTTAAATTCTGAGATAGTATAACATCTTTTTTAATCTCAATATTTTTGATGCATTTGTAAAATCAGTATTTTTGAAATGTAATTGACAGACACGGCTTGATATTGTCGGTGTCCAATTTTCTTTATTAACCGCTGTACAAGTTTTAACAAGGGATTGTTGAAGGATGCCGGTTTCACAGATCGAATAAATGTACGCGTTTTGAATCGGCTAAGAATCTCTTTATTTCGCTTTGAACTAAGTACGTCGCGTAACAGAGAATGATGTCGCTCGGCGCTCGCTCTCTCGAAGACTGACTCTAGGGCAGCGCGAATTTCGGAGCGCGCGTAGGGCGGCTGCCGATCGGTGTCGCGATTGGATTATAGAAAATCAGGCGATGAACACACGCCAATTAGCGGCTAGTGTACACGCAGGTTTCACATGTTTCTTAAGCGTAAACATTGAGGAATTTCAAACATTCTCGAGGATTCGATCGTCCTCGAGGATTCGCTCTAAAGAACGAATCTTCAACAATCGCCTTAATCCATTGTGGTAGTATTATGGGTTCAGTTGTGGGAAATCTATATTATTTTACAACATTTTATTTCACAATTTATGGTGAAATATTCATATTTATATTTATTCTCAAAAGTATTGCAATATAAGTACTTTTTTACTCGATAATACTTACTTGAAAAAGACGATTTTATTTTTAATGTTGTCGCGCATACAAATAGCACAATTATATACCATGATGGCTTTGATTTTTCTAATTTTTAGAACATTTTTGTCACAAATTATTACTACAAATTGAATTAGTAAGATTAAGATTTTCACATGTATTTGCCATATGCAAAAATGACGCAATCATTAAGTGCGCATGCGCGAAATGAATGACTTTTGTACGTACTTTTTGTGGTCAATTTACATAAACAAAACTGAGGGAGTTAGCAGTCTAGTTTATATATAGACGTCTGTGCTATAAACATAATTTTTGGGGAGATATTTTTTATGCCGATTTATTTTTGTAAAGAACTTGTTGGCGAAAGATACCCAGATAGCCAAGTTTGTCGAAACAGATTATATGCAAACGTCTGCTGTCAATTTATATCAGCAAAAAAGTCACAAATTTTGTACAGAAGTTGTTATGACCGATTAAGTCAACAAATTGGTGCTGAAAATCGAGCAGACCCTGCTAACAGCCTCCCACAGCAGATACCGAGCAGAATCTGCTAACATGACTTGACGTCAGATTTGCGACAGAAACCGAGCAAGATCTGACGGCGCACAATTTGACGGCAGATTAGCAGCAGAAACCAAGCAGATCCTGCTCGGTTTCTGTCGTCGATCTGCTGTCAGAGTCTGTCAGCAGGCTTTGTTAGCAAATCATAAGCCTAATGCGGACATAACAGATGCCAAGTTGGTAGCAACTTTTGTGGAAATCTGTTGCCGATTTGTTGGCAATTTCCATACATTTTGCTTTCTGGGTATACTTAGCGCTTTTTTACTGTGATGTCTTTTTTTAGACAAATTATATAATGCTATATAGGTAGTCGCAACGTGATGTCCATACTGAAACTGTGTATTCTTGGTATCATTTTAAAAGTCAAAAAATCTTAATAGACATTTGCCCTAAAGTTGTTTTAAAGTTATAGCAAAAAAATGCAAAAGTAATTATTTACTTATTTATTTACAATTTTTATATATTATTTAATAAGAACGTAGATATTTGAAAATCGCCAGACAAAATTTAAAAAAGGTAAAAATCTTCTCTCGACCGTACTGGCAAATATTATTTATTCAATCACAACGTTTCGACTTTTCTTTGAGTCCTTATCAAGTGATCTAGAAATACATAGACCGAGATTAATACATTTAAAAAAAAATTAAATTACTTTACTAACAATATTACAAAATTATAAAAAGAAAAAGAAGCGAGACTTACTTGTAAAATTAAAAATAAAATTATAATTCTGAGATGTCAAGAACGAACATAGTGTCGGTTTGACAACACGTCAAGACTCTTAGACGAGTTATTGGAGACTAAACGACCTTTATTATTTTGTCGTAGATATTACTTAGATTGTTAGTATCCTTTTGTAAATTAATAGCGTTATTATTTCCCTTAATAAAGAACATTTCAGCGATTTCTCTTTTTCTTACGTGTTTTTCACTATGCAAGATAACGGGTGAAGTCCAGTCAAAATTGTGATCGAATTATTAATTACTTATTTATTTATTATTTACGTTTTACTATAACAACGCAAGCAATTATTTTTTGTAATGCTTGTCGCAAAAGATTTCCGATTACTAATTAACTTGCAGAAAGTGACTTATTTCTCAACGATTCAATATATGCCTTACTTTACTGCACTAGTGCGAGAAAAAAAGTTATCATGTCATTTTGAACAATTTATAAAGTAGTTAATTATAGTAGTAGTTATTTAATATTATTGTTCAATAAATAATATTATCTTTAATAAATAATACTGTTCTTATTTTATGCAATTTTGTTTTTTTTGCTATAACTTTAACGATCAAATTTAGAACATATGTGTGTTAAGACTTTTCGACTTACAAGGGACATGTCACAACTGTCCGGAACCGATTTGATTCTCCTTGAAATATGTTGTTAAATACACAAATCTAAAAGACACGTATTTTTTTATACGTGCGCAATTTGAGTTTTAAGGGGTGAAACACCCCTTTAAAGAATAACGGTATTTTTCTTTAGGATCAAATATCTGCTAAACTATAAGAGATATAAAGAAAAAACGTACAACAAATTTTAATGGCTTGAAGAGTACTTTAAAGTTATATGAACAAAAATTTTTTTTTTTTTTTTTTTTTTTAAAAAACCCTCACCACCTAATTTTTTTTTTCAAAATTAAAAATTTTGTTTTACCTAATTTAAAGCTTATTTTTTTCCAAATTCAACCATGTGTAATAAAGTTATGTTACGAAATATCATTTTCGAAAATTAATTATAAACGCTCCCGTATATACGCTCATCCGTGCTATGTGCGTAAGTAATTACCGTCGAACAATAAAATATATAAAAAATGTTTTTGTATAATTCTTATTTATGTTTTCTATGTATTTATAACTGTGTATTGTGTATATTTAGATTTTTTTAAAAATGTATTTGCATTTTATATTATTCACTCATTATACACATTACAATAATGATATTCGACAAAAAAATGTTTCAAACATAATGACTTCTTGCACCAAGAACATCTTACTACAGCTATATTATTGCAACCTTCGATATCACATTTTGTTAAAGTTTCGTCTAAACTAAAGTGTACTGGATTTTCGAATTCGTCTGGTCTTTCATTCGTATAACCACTTTTAAACCACGAATATTTAAATAAGTTTTGATATCGTGGGGATGACAATTGATTATGTATCAAAGATTGCAATTTTATTATATTATTTCGTTCATGTAAGTTTATATTACTTTCCAACAGTAAAACCGCATCTGAAAATCTTTTAGCAAAATTTTTCCAAATTCTGAATCCATAAACATCTAATGGTTGTATTTTCCCTGTAGTTCCTTTCGGTATTATCATAGTAGTAATATGTGTTCCAGGAGGTGTTAAATCCGAAATCATATTGGGGCAATGTCCAGTCCATGAATCGATAAGAAGAACGCTATTAGGACCAATGTTTGCGAAATAAGCTTCTTCTAACCACATTTTAAAATGATCTGTACAAAATATAAATGTTAATTTAATAGTTTTTTTATGACTCTTATTAAATTGTTAAATAAAATAAGGTTGTTAAAAAAAGTAATTATAAAAGGAAAATACCTGATGTCATTTTACCAGATTTCGATGCTTTTACAATAACATTTTCTGCTTTAAATAAATTTTCTTGTACTCTTGGTCCAAATTTACCATTAGCTTCTTTTAATACAATAAATAAAGGGGACAACAAATTGCCATTACAGGATATTATTGGTTGTATCGTATATGAATGGGTTGTTGATGATATGGATTGCACGACACGTTCTACTTTCTTTTCTCCCTGGTTAGACAATGATCTTCCAGAGTGAAGTTCCAATTGGAAACCACTTTGATCTGAATTGTAAATATTTTCAGATCCAAACTGTTCAATAAGAGGTTTTACTGTTTCCAGAAAATCATCAGCTGATTTTTGCAAATCAGCAGAATCTTCTAATGTTCTTCTAGTGACAAACTTCGTAACTTTTCTTGAAACAATTCGGTGAGACTTTTTAAATCTTGCTATCCAACTGTGAGATGCTTTAAATATAGGATTTAAATTTCCTATTTCTTCTTGAGCTTGTAAAGCCCATCTTTTTAAATCAATATCATGAACCATGAATCCTGATTCGACAGCTGCAGTAAATTTATCATGTGTAAATTTGGAGATGTAAGATAATTTTTCTGTACGACTTCCACCTGATTGTATTTGTTCTTCCCATCGCCTTAACTGACGTTCAGATGAAACTCTTCTAAATTTATTTTGTACTACTCTTAGAGGACGATTCCTTTTTCTGTCATTACTGTTTTCATCAGTGTCCCGAAATCGCCAATACTCAACAGCTCGTCTTTTATAAGAACTATCAAAATTTGTATCATCATTTGAACAATGAGGATGAGAATTTAAACTATCTTCATGCCATGCTTCTTCGTCATCTTCAATTATTTCAAAACTATGTAATTTATAAGGTTCTTCATAATCGAGATATATTTCTTCCGTTACTTCCACCCCATTATAATGAAAAACGCTATCCAGTAATATTTTTTTAATGTTTTCCTTTAATTCCACTTCTGCTTCAGTTACTGGCGTTTCTGTTAAATATATTGAATTTATTGACACCAATAAAAGTCTAACAACGTTAAGCGGATTGATAATCATATTCAAAGATGTTATATTTTGCTTTCTATTGCAATAAAAGAACAGTTTACACAGATATTATTACAACGAAAAGACTACACCGACTGTGAGAATTATGCTGCTACATGAACAATTTATATTAACTTATCAGAAATACGTCATCACATAATCTTATTTTATTATTTATTTTAACGTATTAAAGATTTTATTGTAAAAATTATAACTTATCTGGAACACGTACACATAATCTTATCTTATGATTCATTTAACGTAAGATATAAAATTTGTTTATGCCAAATATTGCGACATTGGTATTCGCAAGATTCAATTAAAAAATAATTTTATTATAAAATATAATTGTTTTTAATTTTTATAGAAGAAATTAAATATTAAAGAAATAATAAGAAAGCAGGGGGTATATTTAAAAAATTCTTATTAATTATATTTAAAAATTTTTTTTTAAATCTAAATATACACAATACGCAGTTATAAATACATAGAAAACATAAATAAGAATTATACAAAAACATTTTTTATATATTTTATTGTTCGACGGTAATTACTTACGCACATAGCACGGATGAGCGTATATACGGGAGCGTTTATAATTAATTTTCGAAAATGATATTTCGTAACATAACTTTATTACACATGGTTGAATTTGGAAAAAAATAAGCTTTAAATTAGGTAAAACAAAATTTTTAATTTTGAAAAAAAAAATTAGGTGGTGAGGGTTTTTTAAAAAAAAAAAAAAAAAAAAAAATTTTTGTTCATATAACTTTAAAGTACTCTTCAAGCCATTAAAATTTGTTGTACGTTTTTTCTTTATATCTCTTATAGTTTAGCAGATATTTGATCCTAAAGAAAAATACCGTTATTCTTTAAAGGGGTGTTTCACCCCTTAAAACTCAAATTGCGCACGTATAAAAAAATACGTGTCTTTTAGATTTGTGTATTTAACAACATATTTCAAGGAGAATCAAATCGGTTCCGGACAGTTTTGACATGTCCCTTGTTAGAATGACACTAAGAAAACACAGTTTCAGTGAACTTTACATTGCGGGACACCCTGTATATAAAATACTTCTTTTGGAAACGTAATGAAAAAATTATAACATTTTAATTGTACAAAAATTTTTAATTAATATTTGATAAAGCAATATTGTGTGTGTGTGTGTGTGTGTGTGTGTGTGTGTGTGTGTGTGTGTGCGTGCGTGTGCGTGCGTGCGTGCGTCGTGTGTGCGTGCGTGCGTGCGTCGTGTGTGCGTGCGTGCGTGTGTGTGTGCGTGTGTGTGTGTGTGTGAGGGTGTTGTGTACTAATCTAATTTTGATGAATTGCAATAGAAATGCACATAAAATTATAAATTTATTGAAAATTATATTTTATAAACAACTAAGATTCGATAACGGCTCTGTAATATAAATATAAATCCTAAATCACAAGAAGGCGTAAAGAGCCAAACGCGGATGTTGAAAATAAACCGTGCACAAGGCAACGTATTATTCTCGGTGTACTAACCAAGACTTGAAAATTGAAATAATCTCTTATTTGCGATTTTAATTTGAAATCATCTCTTACTTGAGATTTAATTTCAAAAACCTTTAACCCCTCTATGGAAATAAATAAATGTAAGAGAAAAATATAAAAATTATAGAATATAGAATTATAGAAATATAGAAATAATCAAATTGAAATCTCAAGTAAGAGATTATTTCAATTTTCAAGTCTTGGTTAGTACACCGAGAATAATACGTTGCCTTGTGCACGGTTTATTTTCAACATCCGCGTTTGGCTCTTTACGCCTTTTTGTGATTTAGAATTTATATTTATATTACAGAGCCGTTATCGAATCTTAGTTGTTTATACAATTATACACACGCCGGCGAATAGGCGATATCAAGAGACACGGTAGTGTCTCGCGACCAGTTAAGGGCGTAGCCGAGACACCGTGTATCTTAACGCGAGTCGGACATTTGAGTCTTTATAATATTTCGAATTCTCAATAACGGCTGAAGCAATCGAGTTTATACTAGACTTAATCGATAGATTGAGTTTGAATTATATAATAAAAGTGTCTTTATTTCTGCTCTACGTGATTTGTAAGCAGAGATATATAATTGCAAAGTCGAAATATGAAAAATTTCTTTTAAGAAACGTCCCCGTCATCATCGACCACGCAAATATAGTAGTATCGTGCTACACGTATTCACACGTATACAACACATGCGCACACATATATCACACGTACACAACACATGAATAGATGCATGTATTGGAAATGTCCATCTCGCACGTTTTACAACAGACGGCCATAGTATGTCGCTCCATGATCCATGATGTTAGGTATACAATAAAAATTTAAATTTGCAAATGTAGAATTGTACCATAAAAAAACTTATCTTTTAAAAAAAAAGATAAACAAGATGCCAAGTCCATGCGCCATGTGAAAAAGTGTTAAACAAAAAAGTATTTTTAAGTAAAAAAATCTATCAATTGACAAAAATTTATGTTCTAAAATTAATATCTCTACAAAAAGTAATGTCCAATTATTGCGCGAATAAATAAACATTTTTATAAAAAATTAAAATTTAAAAACTTATGCAAATTTAAAATTAATATAAAATAAAAAGAAATAAAAAAATTTTAGTTAAAAAAACTGGGCGCGCTGCTAAATAATATTCTAATGATATTAAAATTAAATTGTTACTTTTAAACTCATTGCAGCGCGCCCAGTTTTTTTAACTAAAATTTTTTATTTCTTTTTATTTTATATTAATTTTAAATTTGCATAAGTTTTTAAATTTTAATTTTTTATAAAAATGTTTATTTATTCGCGCAATAATTGGACATTACTTTTTGTAGAGATATTAATTTTAGAACATAAATTTTTGTCAATTGATAGATTTTTTTACTTAAAAATACTTTTTTGTTTAACACTTTTTCACATGGCGCATGGACTTGGCATCTTGTTTATCTTTTTTTTTTAAAAGATAAGTTTTTTTATGGTACAATTCTACATTTGCAAATTTAAATTTTTATTGATTCATTATACGACTCTATATATGTCTGCAACTTTAATTTTCCACTGGTACAAGTTTCTACTTTCACTTGGCGCAATTTTTTTTTTATTTCATTACTTTTGTTACGATTGTACATGGGTTTATAATCGATAATTTTTCATACAATTCTATTGTACATGGGTTTGCAATGGATAATTTTTGTTAATGGCGTGCCCTTAACTGGTCGCCTTTTTTTACCTTTTTTTAAAGGTGAGTTTTTAGAGATTATATCATTCATTTTTGTATATGATAAGCATCTTTAAATAAATAAGCAAATTCAATTTTTCTGGCATTTTCTTATTTTAGGTACATATATATCCAATAATTAATATACAAAATTAAATATTATTCATCACACAATTTGTATCAAAATAATATATTTTTAAAATTTATTTTAAATTTATTTAATCATTTTTATCATTGTGATTGTAGTGGCAAGGATTTTATTGCTCAGTGTCATTGCAAGCATCTGGCCTGTATATACCATAATATATTGTGTAATACATTGGCTAAGTATGACAATATGGATTTTGATAGATTCCCATGGAATATTGGAATTTTGTCGGACTTGCAGTCATCCACCACATATGCAGCCTACAATTAAAGAACGCATTTATTCCATATTATTTGCTTCCGTTATTGGCATAGTGCACATTTTTATATATCTCAATGCTGTAGATAGCAAAACATTTTGAAAACATCTATCTTTCTATGTTATCTGCTTTTTTGAAAATATTGCAGCAAATTTATTATGGCAATATGCTTGTCCTCCTGCAGTTAAAGAGGCTTAGTACTTTAATATAATCTTTATTATTTGTATCATTTCCTTTTTCTTGGGAATTACAGCAATGCTTTTGTACTATATTGTCTTGCATCCCTCAAAAAGACAACATACTTCAAACGCACCAGTTCAAGCAATGTAACTTTGATATTTATTTACTTTAAAAAATGAGAGATAAACTATACAATATGCAATTAACCTTATCTTATGACTTTTATAAATCTTATGATAAAATCTAACTCTCTCTTAATCTTTATTATGAAAAGAATCTCGGTATTATATGAAATAATTTCATTGTAATTAATAGTTTAACTTTCAAAAATTTTGCAAAATAAAATAACTCATACATTGTATTTCTACCATATATATAAAAAAAAGATAGGTAAATATAAATAAATAAATATATATTTATGATATACAATAAATAAATATATATTTATATTTATATATATATATATATATATATATATAAAATGTTGGATTTTTATTATATATATATAATTTTAAAAAATCTTTTTTATATGCTATTGAATTTTAATACATACAATTTTGATTATATGTATTTTAATTGATTATATTTATAAGTATTTTTATATTATCTTAAAAAGACTGCATAGAATTATTTGTGCGACACTCTTATATGTATGTATAATTAATAGGGACCAACTACACATTTTTTTTTCCACTGAATAAAACAATCTCAATATTAAAATTAAATTATAAAAAAGATACTGTGATATTTTATTGATGAGAAATGTACATTTATAATTGTATTAAATACAAAAATAAACATGCCATGAATTACTATATATACATATTTTCATAATTATCAAACTTAAAAATATAATATTGTTACCAAAGAAGAAAGCACTATTAAAAAACTCTAAAAGTTCATAATTTGTTAAATTAGTAATTAAATACTGCATTTTGTATAATTTTTAAGCTTTATTCTTTTATTTTTCTTTATTTAATTGAATAGATATTAACATCCAATGTAGCATACAGATTAAATTAACAACCAAAAAAATAAATCTTAACTTTGAAATATATTTTTGTTTCTTTTAAATATCAATCAACTGGATTTTGTACTACTATTAATATGAATTCTTTATCTGGTGCCATCATAATTTTATGTTTTTTGCTACGTATGCGCAAGAAAGTTAAATCATTTGTTGGATTCAAATCACGTACGACAGAACGAGCTTTATCTGACAATTGACTTATCAAACCTGCGTATTGAACTGTTGTCGTATTATCTAATGTTGACTTTATAGGAATACCTAAAACAAATATAATTTTATAAATTTTTGTTTACAACTACAAGTAAATCATGTCAATGATCTCATGTAATACCTTCTGCATTCACCACTATTGTTCCAACTACCCTTTTATGAGACTGAATTTGTTTCATAGTTTCTTCAACCTCTTATAAATTATTTCATCGAAATTTATTAATAAAATTTTTATTTTAAATATTCCAATAACGGAAGCAAATCATATGGAATAAATGCGTTCTTTAATTGTAGGCTGCATATGTGGTGGATGACTGTAAGTCCGACAAAATTCCAATATTCCATGGGAATCTATCAAAATCTATATTGTCATACTTAGCCAATGTATTACACAATATATTATGGTATATACAGGCCAGATGCTTGCAATGACACTGAGCAATAAGATCCTTGCCACTACAATCACAATGATAAAAATGATTAAATAAATTTAAAATAAATTTTAAAAAATATATTATTTTGATACAAAGTGTGTGATGAATAATATTTAATTTTGTATATTAATTATTGGATATATATGTACCTGCAATAAGAAAATGCCAGAAAAATTGTAAAATAGTTCCTATAGCACTGATATTAGATTTATCTTGTTAAGCTAATCGAATGCTGCGATGATAACTAGCCATTGCCCAACCCATGCTCACAAGTGAGCTGATAATGCTACCTGCTTGATGTACAACTAAAAAAAATATAGAAGCTAATTAAGAAAATTATTAAAAATATATGCATACTCATACATAGGCATTTATATAATTGAAATATTATTGAAATAATAGCAAAATATCTGATTTTGTATCACAGACTGTAAACTTGCACATAAATTATTATGACAATAAATTTGCAAATAATAACATTAAAATTGAATGTAAAAATTGAAATTGAAAATTGAAATTGAAAATATCTAACCCCGCACGCTGTCAATATAGCGGAGGGCAACTATCGCCGTCTGTTGTAAAACGTGCGAGATGGACATTTCCAATACATGCATCTATTCATGTGTTGTGTACGTGTGATATATGTGTGCGCATGTGTTGTATACGTGTGAATACGTGTAGCACGATACTACTATGTATGCGTGGTCGATGATGATAATGATGACGGGGACGTTTCTTAAAAGAAATTTTTCATATTTCGACTTTGCAATTATATATCTCTGCTTACAAATCACGTAGAGCAGAAATAAAAACACTTTTATTATATAATTCAAACTCAATCTATCGATTAAGTCTAGTATAAACTCGATTGCTTCAGCCGTTATTGAGAATTCGAAATATTATAAAGACTCAAATGTCCGACTCGCGTTAAGATACACGGTGTCTCGGCTACGCCCTTAACTGGTCGCGAGACACTACCGTGTCTCTTGATACACGGTGTCTCGGCTACGCCCTTAACTGGTCGCGAGACACTACCGTGTCTCTTGATGTGTCAGATCAGATGTCAGATTTGATGACATGTAACCTCTTTGCATATAACATGTATGTAGGTTACATTCCCTACAATGTCATGTTACATATTAGTTGTAATTATATAGAATCCACGCGTATGGAAGAAATGGATATTCTACTAATCGACTCAAATCTTTGCCAAGATGTATATAAGCAAATAAAGCAAATGCAAAAGCTAAACGATAATGCTCTCGATTTTAATTCTATATTAAATAGATTAGAACTCGCGACAGTAGATATGTATAATAAACTTTATTCACTAAGTAATATCATCAGACAAGTCCAATTACATCAAGAGCCTTCTGCTAACATTAATTCAGTGGTATCTTTTTTTTATTGAACAATTATATTATTCAATTTATTATATTATATTCTTTAGTCTTGCTGCGTTTGCATGATTCTGCAATACATAATTAACTAATAGGAACTACATCTGTTTTATAACTAATATTTTTTCAGCGTGATCAGGTCACGTCATGCATTGCAAATAATCAACGATTGTTGAAGGAATATAATTTGTCTGCTGAGAAATTTGATCATATTTGCTTGATTGCTACAAAATATAAATATGCGGGAAAACTTACAGGTTTTACTAGTAAATATGTATACACTCTGCTATCACCGAACCATGCTAGCATATATGTGGCAAATTTTTGGCTGCACTTAGAAATGAAGAATTTCAGTAGGCCAACGAAAATCAGCATCAATTGTAAAGGAGTGAGAATTGAAAATTAATTATATTAAAATGACCACGATTGTAATTGACTTAATAATAACGAATATTTAATTACAACAGAATGTGACAAAATTATTAAATTAATCTCTATGATATTTTAAGGGAAACAGGACGTACAATATACAACTTTGTTTAATAAATATATATATTCTCTTAAGACGGAAAAGTATAAAATGTTGTAACAAACGTTTTTGAATAATTATGTATAATACATAATACATATCATTATACAAAATTTTTGCGTATTTCTTTATTCACTATAATATAGTTTTCTATTGTTGAAAAAAGGTATTATTCAGGCTTATGTGTCGAGTTTTGAGAAAAGAGCTGTTACAAACAAAATTTGTGATCACTTTAATATTTATGAAAAATAGCAATACACATACATGCACACAAGTTCACATTTAATTTTTTTACGATTTACTATTCAACGTTATGTTCGTCTTTTTACATTGCAAAATTTTGATTCATAAAAGGGATGATTAAATTAAAAGTCAATATAATAACAAAAATGATTATATTAATATGATATGAAATAATTAAGATAATTACTAAATCCACTAGACATGTGCAAAATGTAGTGATAGCTTGACGGAAAAAAATATTTATTTGTATTCCATTTTCTTTATATCTTCAGTTTTATATACTATAAAATTATAAATTTATTAATATCTATTAATATTTATTAATTAATATTTATTATATTTATTAATATTTATTACTATATTATTTAAAAAAAATTGATCAAATTAATATAGATCATATCACAGAATTATATTCCGGCATAACTCTTTTAAACAGATGTTCGTGATAAATATTAGTAAATCAAATCAAGCTTTTAAGTCTAATTATATATATATATATATATATATATATATTTAATAAGAAAAAATATTTTTTATTAAGAGTTTAACAATGCTCTGTAATATAAATATAAATTTAACGTATAAGACGGGCAATAAGAGCCAATCGCGGATGACAATGCGTTATCCTAACGAAACTAAACTATTTTTTTCGTTAGAATTAAATCCCGGTGCACAAGGCACCACAAATTTTACTTGGACACGGCCAAGATTTTAAAATATGAAATAATCTCATATTTGAGATTTAATTTCAATACCCCTTTAACCCCCCTACGGAAATAAATGAATGCAAGAGAAAAATATAGATCCGAAAGTCGCTAAATCGGGAATCAAACCCAAGACCTTTCGCTTGCCGGGCGACTGCTCTTCCATCTGAGCTATTCAGATCCCTTCGATTCTATACTTTTCTCTGTTATATATATTAATGTTGGTAAACAAACGCCTTTAAGCCAGCGTGTATAAATTAAGAGTTTAACAAGGCTCTGTAATATAAATATAAATTTAATAATTAAATATAAATTCTAACGAAAAAAATAGTTTAGTTTCGTTAGGATAACGCATTGTCATCCGCGATTTGGCTCTTATTGCCCGTCTTATACGTTAAATTTATATTTATATTACAGAGCCTTGTTAAACTCTTAATTTATACACGCTGGCTTAAAGGCGTTTGTTTACCAACATTAATATATATAACAGAGAAAAGTATAGAATCGAAGAGATTTGAATAGCTCAGATGGAAGAGCAGTCGCCCGGCAAGCGAAAGGTCTCGGGTTCGATTCCCGATTCAGCGACTTTCGGATCTATATTTTTCTCTTGCATTCATTTATTTCCGTAGGGGGGTTAAAGGGGTATTGAAATTAAATCTCAAATATGAGATTATTTCATATTTTAAAATCTTGGCCGTGTCCAAGTAAAATTTGTGGTGCCTTGTGCACCGGGATTTAATTCTAACGAAAAAAATAGTTTAGTTTCGTTAGGATAACGCATTGTCATCCGCGATTTGGCTCTTATTGCCCGTCTTATACGTTAAATTAATATTTTTTATATTTTACTTGATCAATTAAAATTATATGATCATACGGTACAATAAAATATCATTTACACAATTATATTATCATATAAAGCAATAATATGATCCAAATAACGAGTACTTGAACGAGTACTTTACTTTATAAAGTAAACTGCATTAAAGTAATATATGCAGTAATAAAATATATTTTATATTTATCGTATATGATATTACGCATTTGTGCTAATATGATAATACGTGTTCTAATACATATCTTTTAAAGCTATGATATCAAATATTATTTGAAACATGTTTGCAAATAAGGAAAGAAATGATTTAAGATATGGAAAATATTTCTTAAATTATGTATAAACATATATATAGAATCAAGTATCTTTGATTAAAGCATCAAAACGTCTAAACAGTAAAAACATACACAGAGTCATGGCATTGCGGTAATGTTATTATATCATATACAAAAATGAATGATATAATCTCTAAAAACTCACCTTTAAAAAAGGTAAAAAAAGGCGACCAGTTAAGGGCACGCCATTAACAAAATTATTTATTGCAAACCCATGTAGAATCCTATCCTATTGCAAACCCATGTAGAATCCTATGAAAAATTAATCATTGCAAACCCATGTAGAATCCTAGGCAAAATTAACCATTGCAAACCCATGTAGAATCGTACCCATTGCAAACCTATGTGGAATCCTATGAAAAATTAACCATTGCAAACCCATGTAGAATCCTATGAAAAATTAACCATTGCAAACCCATGTAGAATTGTATTAAAAATTATCCATTGCAAACTTATGTAGAATCCTACATTGCAAACCCATGTACAATAGAATTGTATGAAAAATTATCGATTATAAACCCATGTACAATCGTAACAAAAGTAATGAAATAAAAAAAAAATTGCGACAAGTGAAAGTAGAAACTTTTGCCAGTGGAAAATTAAAGTTGCAGACATATATATAGTCGTATAATGAATCAGTAAAAATTTAAATTTGCAAATGTAGAATCGTACTATAAAAAACTTATCTTTTAAAAAAAAAGATAAACAAGATGCCAAGTCCATTAATATAAAATAAAAAGAAATAAAAAAATTGTAGTTAAAAAAACTGGGCGCGCTGCTAAATAATATTCTAATGATATTAAAATTAAATTGTTATTTTTAAACTCATTGCAGTTAAAATATGTTTTGTGTTTAAATTAATTAATGTTACTTTAAGGTGCTAAATAATATTCTAATGATATTAAAATTAAATTGTTATTTTTAAACTCATTGCAGTTAAAATATGTTTTGTGTTTAAATTAATTAATGTTACTTTAAGATGCATTGTAATTTTGAAACTTAGCAGCGCGCCCAGTTTTTTTAACTACAATTTTTTTATTTCTTTTTATTTTATATTAATGGACTTGGCATCTTGTTTATCTTTTTTTTTAAAAGATAAGTTTTTTTATAGTACGATTCTACATTTGCAAATTTAAATTTTTACTGATTCATTATACGACTATATATATGTCTGCAACTTTAATTTTCCACTGGTACAAGTTTCTACTTTCACTTGTCGCAATTTTTTTTTTATTTCATTACTTTTGTTACGATTGTACATGGGTTTATAATCGATAATTTTTCATATAATTCTATTGTACATGGGTTTGCAATGTAGGATTCTACATAAGTTTGCAATGGATAATTTTTAATACAATTCTACATGGGTTTGCAATGGTTAATTTTTCATAGGATTCTACATGGGTTTGCAATGGTTAATTTTTCATAGGATTCCACATAGGTTTGCAATGGGTACGATTCTACATGGGTTTGCAATGGTTAATTTTGCCTAGGATTCTACATGGGTTTGCAATGATTAATTTTTTATAGGATTCTACATGGGTTTGCAATAGGATAGAATTCTACATGGGTTTGCAATAGGATAGGATTCTACATGGGTTTGCAATAAATAATTTTTGTTAATGGCGTGCCCTTAACTGGTCGCCTTTTTTACCTTTTTTTAAAGGTGAGTTTTTAGAGATTTTTAGATTATACGAGGGTTACTATTTATATTTTGGGAATAGGAACAAAAACAAATAATTAAGCTGTGAATATATTTTTATTGAAACACAAATTTATTATAAGACGTACTATTAAAGACATTTTAAGAAATGAAATTTATGATGCTCATAGACAGAAGCACAAAGTCAGATTAGATATTTATGAACTCGTTCGTTACATCATGATAGATCTCCCAGTGTTTTATTGTGATGGGTTTTTCGGTGAGCAAAGCAAATCATTACATTATTTTTATAATAAGGAGCGGGTTCGACTGGATGATAAATTTAGATGGCTCTTAGATAAACAAAATAAATTCAATAATAGGAATATCCGTCCTATCCAATATTATTACACGTGTACGAAAGAATTTTCTTCAAGGCCATGTGAGTCAGGGCCGTCTCAGTCTCTCAGCGTTTCCTTGAGCCCGACTTCCTTTGTTTCTTTAAATCCTGATGTTGCTGACAAAAGAGATAAATGGTTTTTAAATTTATCATCCGTATCGATACCGTATGAAATTCGAGATTTGTTGCGGTTAGAAGAGAATTTCTGTCTGCCAGTATTTGACAAAGATAAAACCACCATAGAGTTGTTGAAAAATATGGAACAAAATATTTTTAAACTCCCTGTGGAAAAACGATCTGCAATCAGAAGTAGAGCCTTTCCCATAATAAATAAATTCCATATTTCCATGTCAGAAAAAGCTCACACAAAAAATAGTTTTTGTAAGGCTTACAAATTGACGGGTAAATTCATCCAAGACAATCCCGATATTTTATTTATGAAGGCGGATAAGGGTAATATCACGGTTGCAATGAACAGAGATATGTACATGGACAAAATGTGTGATTTGCTGGCTGACCGGGATACTTATACTGTTGTTAAAAAAGATCCGACTAGGAACCTAATTAATCAATTACACGGAATTTTAATGAGATGGAAAACGAAGAATTTTATTTCTTCAACAACATATAAATCCCTGAACTGCACGGACGGGGTTTTACCGAGAGCGTATGGTCTGCCGAAGGTGCATAAACCGAATTGCCCTTTACGTGTCATCGTGTCATCTAGGAATACACCTCTTTATTACTTGGCAAAATTTTTACATAAGATAATATATAAGGCAATTCCGAAACCTGATTCGGCTATTTCTGATAGTTTCCAATTAGTGAACAAATTAAATGGTTTATGTGTGGATAGTGATGTGAAGCTAGTTTCACTAGATGTTACATCATTGTTCACCAACGTACCATTGGATATGGCTATTGATAGTTTAATTAACAGATGGGGGTATATTGAAAAAGAGTGTATTATTCCACGAGATGAATTTTTATTGGCAATTCGTTTTATTATGAACTCGACTTATTTTATGTTTAATAATGTATGTTATCAACAGACTTTTGGCACGCCTATGGGTTCCCCCCTCTCACCGATTATTGCGGATATCACGTTGCAAGATTTGGAGAGTAGAGCGATTGCTGCGATTCCATTGTCATTTCCATTTTATTTTAGATATGTTGACGATATCGCGTTGGCGGCCCCACCCTCCATGCTTAAAATAGTTTTAAACACTTTCAATTCTTTCCATCCTAGATTGCAGTTCACCATGGAGGAGGGGGTTGACAACCGATTGAATTTTTTAGATGTCACCATTATTATAAATAATGGGAGCATTGAGTTTGATTTGTTTCATAAGCCGACGTATTCAGGTAGATATTTAAATTTTGAATCGCAGCATCCTCTCTGTCATAAAAAAGGCACCATTATCAGCCTCATAGATAGAGTTTTTTGGCTATCTCATCCGAAATTCCATAAAATTAACTTTGAGTCTACGATTGGAGTTCTTTTGTCTAATAATTATCCTCTCAATTTGATATTTCATACATTACAAGCGCGGTTAAAAAAGTTGTTCTTCCGCTATAATAATAAGTTGCATAACAATAGAGCAAATGTATGCAATGACAAGATTCTAACGCAGAAAAAAGTTTCGTACTTTAATATTCCGTATATTAATAATGTATCGAAGAGAATCGAGGACATTACACGTGATTTGGATGTCATTCCATCATATACAGCAATTAACAGTCTCCGTAAATTCATTAAAGTACACAAGGATAAGTTACCAAGAGAACTCCATAATAATGTAGTTTATAAAATTGATTGTATGGATTGTGATGCGTCGTACGTAGGGCAGACGGGTAGATTGTTGAAAACTAGGATGAAAGAACATCGCAACAACATAAAAAGAAACGCGTCACAATTATCAGTCATATCGGAACATAGATTATTGAACCATGAATTTAATTGGGAGGATGTAAAAGTCTTAGACGAGGAGCCTTTTTTAGGTAAACGTTTGATATCCGAAATGATCCACATAAAACGTCAGAGGAATAGTTTAAATTTACATAGCGACACTGATAAATTAAACGAGAATCTTGATCTGTTAATAGAAAAATTTACCAAAATCTAGCTTTGTGATTTTACATAGCCGGGTTTTTTTGTTAAACTTTTGACATGAGTGCCGATTAGTTTAGTTGTTTTTATTTTTATTTTTATTTTCATATTTTATTTTATATTTGTTTTTTGCGTATATATGTATCGACTGTGTCGAGGTAGAATACCGCACAGTCGTTAGAGTGATGTGTCACGTGTAGCATCGTCTTCTCTCTGTTTTTGCTGTCGGGGTGAGTGTTCTTCCCGGTTCTTAATTTTTAATTCTTGTGAATTGTTCTACGTTTAATTTATACCATGTTGATTAGTGTTGGTAAGGGAGTCACTGCTCCGCTTCCTTCCTGACGATGGTCACCGTTAGGGAGACACTCCGACGGCCGGACGGTTTGAATAGGGAGGAGAATGATATTTAATTTATTTGCGGATTGTATGTATACGAGTTTTATAATTTTCTGATTGTACCGATTATCTTCTATTTTTGTTTCTTTGTATTTTGCAGCTACTGAAGAAGACCCGAAGTGGGTCGAAACGTTTAGAATTTAATAAATGAGTTTGACTTGAGATCTCATTTTAATTTATTAATTTTGTGCATGTCCATCCGCATAGGCTCCGATTGCCGTCGAGATTTTATTTTTATTGTAACACAATAATTCGAGCCGAGATTAATAGTTTTTTTATATATTTTTATTGTTTTTCAAAGTACTCGCCACAATGATTGATACACTTTTGCATACGATTAAACCAATTTTCAAAGCATTTATTCCATTTCGAATGAGGTATCTCCAAAACATGATTTTTGAACGCTTTAATAGCTTCTTCGGGCAATAAAATCGTTGACTACGCAGTTTATTCTTCACGGATAGGAACAAAAAGAAATCATCGGGTTGCCAAATCAGGGCTGTACGGCGGATGACCCATCAATTCGATGTTTTGAGTGCTCAAATAGTCTCTTGTTTGAGCCGATGTGTGAGAGCTTGCATTGTCATGATGAAGAACATCCGACCGTCTCTTGTTTGTTTTCCTTATTTTACCGAAGATTCCTGGCAAACAGATGGTTGTGTACTGTAATTATAGCCGAAAGGCTATAATTACAAGTTAACGGATATAAAATCCGCGTGGAGACCGCTGATGCAGCAGCGGGCCGGAAACCGCGAAGACGCAAGCTAAGAGCTTCATCTTTCGAACAGCTCTTAGCTCAAAATCTAGCCGCGTATGCAAGAGCTATGCACCAATGGGGTGCCTGTCGCCAGGCACCCCTTCCAAATAAAATAACGAAAAACCGAGTTCACGTAAGAACTCGGGAGTGAACAGAGAGCGAGTTGAATTAGACCAACCTACCGAGACACATCGAGGATAACTCCCGACTCGTAATCAGACGAGTCGTTATTTAGCTAAAGTCAGAATAAATTTAGAGTCGCGTCAAACGAACGAAAAAGAGAAACGAAGTTACCAGAGGTTTTTTAAATAACCATACGCCGAGTCTTGTTAAGATTATATATATACCAATATACTTATATATATATATATTGAATAAAGAAGTAATACTACATTAAACAAGACCAAAATCTACAGAGAAATCCCGACGATTCAGAAGTCCACTTCCTAATCCGGCAACATCCCTTCTGTGTCTCACGCGAGGCACAACAGTACCACTCAGAATTTACTGTTCTACGATCCTCTAGAGGCACTGTTGCAATATGACCAGTTTTTCCGAAGAAGCAGGCCACCATTTTCTTTGAAGTGCTTCGTGCGCGAACAACTTTTGTTGGATTTGGTTCATCTTGGAACACCCATACAGTCGACTGCTGCTTACTTTTGGGCTCATACAAATATATCCATGATTTGTCACCTGTCACGATTTTATAAACGTCTTTTGAAGCACCGCGATTGTATTTCTTAAGCATTTCTTTGCACCAATCGATACGAGCCTTTTTTGAGCGATTATCAAATTATGTGGGATCCAACGCAAACATAACTTTCACACAGCTACATAAGTGTTCATGTAAAATCGCATATATGCTGGTGGAACTAATGCTTAGGAATGCCTCAATCTCACAATAGGTTACATGACGATCTTGCTTAATCATTTCGTACACAGCATCGATGTTTTCTGGCACTACAGCCGATTTTGGACAACTTCAGGAAACTCGTCGGACAGCGATTGAACTACGACCACGATTGAATTCACTATACCAGCGATACAGTGGTTTTTGATGGAGCTTCATCGCCAAAAGTCAAATTAAGTTGATTGATGCACTCTTGTTGTGATAACCCACGTCAAAAGTCGTAAAAAATCATCGCACAAAAATGTTCACAATTCAGTTCCATCTTTTACTGAGACGAAACTTTCAACTAAATATAAAATAAACAAATAGCGTCCGTATGACAAAATGTTCTGAGTACGTATATCGTCAAAAATGTCAAACTTTACGATAGAACCGTCAAATAGACTCACATGACATTAGTGTTGCCAGTTCCCGAAATATAAATAGTAACCCTCGTATATAAGCAGAGAAAGGTATAGAGTCGAAGGGTCTGAATAGCTCAGATGGAAGAGCAGTCGCCCGGTAAGCGATAGGTCTCGAGTTTGATTCCCGATTCAGCAACTTTCGGATCTATATTTTTCTCTTGCATTTATTTATTTCCATAGGGGGGTTAGGGGTTTTTGAAATTAAATCTCAAGTAAGAGATGATTTCAAATTAAAATCTCAAGTAAGAGATTATTTCAATTTTCAAGTCTTGGTTAGTACACCGAGAATAATACGTTGTCTTGTGCACGGTTTATTTTCAACATCCGCGTTTGGTTCTTTACGCCTTCTTGTGATTTAGGATTTATATTTTATAATTTATATTTTATATATAAATTATTTAATAATTATATAAACATTGTTATAAATAAATTATTATAATTATATTAAATATATTATTTTAATTTAAATTAATTATATTAATTAATTCCGTATTGTACAATATATCAAATTGCTCAAAAAACGCGACCAAAGCTAGAACTATCTACTGAATTTCATTGCAATGTATATATTGTGTATGTATATAGTGCATGTAGGGTGACGATGATATCTGAAATGTTTTGCTGTTACTGATTAGCGCGAGATGTTAAAAGTGTCTCTTGATTTTATATAATGTATATAATAATATGTATAATGGTATAAAAATAAAATAACAAAAATAATAATGTAAAAATTATGTTAATGTAATTAATATAAAAATTATAAAATTCTACAAATTTTTAAGATTAATTATTACGTTTTAGAATAAGATATTGTATTGTATTGTAGTATATAAAATTATAATTAAATAAATAGGTCTGTAAATATCAAATTTAAAAACATAATAGGCGTGATAGGACCAGAGCGGTAGACGGGGCGCAAAATTATTAACAAATATCTAGATAATACAATTTAATAATCAAATAAAAATGATACAGAAAATAAAATTTAAATTTTAGCACGTACTTACAGTCGTTAATACATAGATTGCGACACTTTTTTTAATGAGTTTATGAACATGTTTATAAACGTGTTTATATAAGTTTATTGCGTGTTCATAAACTCACTAAAAAACAAGTGTCGCAACCTCTGTGTCAACGACTGTACGTTTCGATTCTTCTTTTAACCATCTTCAGCGCAAAAAACAATAAATAAAAAATTCAGAATATAATATTATAGTTAAGGTTAGCATATAAAAATAAAAATAATATAAAAAGTTAGAAAAGAACGAAAAAAACGTATTTTTCAGTCTGCGTGTAAATGATAAAAATAATAAAAATAATTTATGCAATTGTATTTACACGCAGGCTGAAAAATGCGTTTCTTTCGTTCTTTTTTAACTTTTTTGTATTATTTTTATTTTAAATTTTATTTTCTTTATCATTTTTATTTGATTATTAAATTGTATTAAATTGTATTAAATTGCATCTTGATATTTGTTAATAATTAATTTTACGCCCTGTTTATTATCCTTATTATATTTTTAATATAAAATTATATAATATAAATAATATTATAAAAATTAATATATGGCATTTTTTACCTATTAGTGTAGCAGATATGCAATATTAGTCATTTGTTAAATCGATAAACTTTCAATAACCAATATGTCAGCAGTCAACTAAGTTTGAAAAGCACACTTTTTTACTTTCTGTTTATATGTGATTCTTTGTTATGTAAACTGGAGTTTGATAAGAGAAGTAATGATCACATTAGTTTCAATTGCAGTTAAACAATTTTAAGAAAAAAATCTGACGTTAATTTCTTTCCTAAAAATCTTGTATATTTATGTCGATTATTTAAAGCATCAGAAAGTTTACAGAAGGTAATAAAATTATTTATACAAACATCATATTAAATTTATATTTATTATTTATACTTTTTATATTTATTATATGCTTTTCAATTTTGTGAATGTAAATTATATTATTTATATTATGTAAAATGAGTTGATAAACAATATAAACCAAAAAGGTTATTTTTTTAAAGAATAAATAAAAAGTACAAAATAAAATTTTATTTAAATTTAATTTTTATATGAAGCTCTGCTTGCGATAAAATTTATTTTAAAATAAAATAATGTTTTTTTTTTATTTTTAACGATAATATTCAATGTATATTATTTCGAGATATATGTATATACTCTCTGAACGAAAGATATGTATAATAAATGATTAAAATTAAATATGACAAAAAATATTTACTCATATATATATATATATATATATATATGAGTAAATATTTTTTGTCATATATATATTTGTAATACCCTAAAACTGTTATAATTCATATAAAATCAATTTTTTATGTAAGATTTAGTTTAATTATTTTAAAAATATAAATAATATCTCTAAAATTGAATTTAAAGTTAAATTTAATTTTGATCTTTATACAGGGTGTTCTATAGAAAATTGTTGAAATTAATTAGCTGTCATATTTTAATGTATGCAGTGATTGAGAAAACAAAAATTTAAAAAGAGAAAAGTGCAGTTTTTAATAGAATTATAAATAAAATGTTTGCATACCAGTTTATTTTATTAAAAATTGTATGAAAAAAGTGCTAATAATCATATATGTAAACTAATGATAAATATTTAAAGTGCTCATAATTTGAATTTGTACAAAATTCTGTTCTTTAATGAAAACTCGTAAAAACTTTTTATAACATTATTTTTAATGTTATTGATCTTTTTAATAGCTGCTATCAAATCTGGCACTGTTGAATAATATATTAGCTAACAAGTGCGAGGGATCGTAAATCGGCCGAGAGTGCGGAAGTTTGGCGCACTCTCGGCCGATTTATGACCCGCACATGTTGGCTACAATATTTTGTGTGACCGGTGCGTGGAAAGGGAGCCCTTTCTAAAATCCCATCATGTGCGTAAAGGGCGACTTTTCGCGCACCGGTTGCACAAAATATATTTATCATTAGTTTATGTGTTTTTTATATGTTTTTATATGATTATTAGCACTTTTTTCATTACTTTTTATCAATAAAATAAATTGGTACACAAACATTTTATTTGTATCTATTAAAAACTGCAGACTTTTCTCTTTTTAACACAATTTTTGTTTTCTCAATAACTGCATGCATTAGAAAATAACAGCTGATTAGGGTATGATTTCCTATAGGATACCTTGTACATCAATTTTTGACAATAGTTTATATTGTTTTCAATTATTATTTGTATAAAATATATGTAAAATATATTATTATAATCTTACAATTAATTTTTATATTATTTTGGAAATTATCTTTCGACATCGTGTAATATAAAAAATTTTTGATTAGGTTTAAAAAAAATAAAACTTTTATTTTTTTTTAATTTACATACTTACGTACATATAAATGATATTACATTTACGTGAAAGAGCATGTTATATCACACGAGCTGGGCAAAATACCGTGCTTTGGGTACAATCAAACTGTTCCTATGCTCAACTTGAATTTTTTCCTGGATTAATATATCTATCATTTAGACCACAATTCGATTCGATTCGTGAGGCCCACTAAATGGGCAAAAACCGGGTATTTTTGCGGATGCTCTTTAATATATGGATCAACTACATGTCTATGAAGATATTACGGTTGAAGGTAATGAACTGTAACTTTCAAACTAACTCAAAAATATAAAAGCACAGAAATTCATCCCTTTTAACTGGATTTTCGAAAAATGGTAAAACACTTCTTTTTTTATTTTAAAAGAAGAATCTAAATACTAATTTTGACGTCTGTAACATCTTCGTTTTTTGAAATATAGGTAGTTTCGTAAAAAATTCACTCCCACATTTTGATCCCCTTAGAAATGAAATTTCCAAAAATCCTTTCTTAGTGGATCCCTACGTCAAACAATATATCTTCCAAATTTCAGTTTCTTAAGTTTTGTGGTTTTTGAGATTTTGTGATGAGTGAGTGAGTCAGTTAGTGGTATTTGGCTTTTATATATATAGCTAATACATAAGTCTTACCATAAAGAATAAAACATTTGACATTTTCTAGTAAATATGACATGGTGTAAATAGTATTAAAAAATAAATTTAATCAAATTATATTATTTCTAATTTATATTCAATTTTATTCTTCGATTTTATTTTTGATTCCACATTTTTAATTGATTTTCTCACAAGTAGGAAGAACGACCGAAAACATTATGGTGTAAACGATACATTTTCTCTCGCACACTTACAATTAGTCTCTTTTGCGCATGCGTCATATAAATACATACATATAAGGCATATATGTCAAAAGAGAGAAGAAGAGGTAGAAGGTATCGTCTGCACCGTAATGTTTTCTCTCTTTCTATTGAGTTAGCAATATAATAGTACTATACAGGGTTTAACAAAAAAAGGTACACGAAACACACCATCAAGTGCAGGACAACAAACTAAATCGAAAAGTCCTAATCTATTTTTTAATTTGAGCTTTATTTTTGACGTTATAAATTGTTAAAGTTTGCCAAATAGCGCGTGGCTATAAGGGAAAACAGCGTAGACGCCGCCTTAATAGACATACTAAGGCCTACTAGGTGGGGGCCGCGGGCTCGGAGAGTATCGAGACTCGAGTAAGCGGCGCCTTAGTAGGCATACTAAGGCTTATTAAGGTGGCATCTACGCTGTTTTCGTTGTAGCTATGCGCTATTTGGCAAATTTTAACAATTTATAGTGTCAAAAATAAAACTCATTGTCAGATTCAAAAATGGTTCAAGACTTTTCGATTTAGTTTGTTATCCTGCATCGGATGGTATGCTCTGTCCTTCAGTGTTGAAAGAGTCTTGAGGATATGTAGTCTAGTCTACGATTGTGGAAATGGCAATAAGCAGTGATGCCAGTCTCGACACACTGGCGGTCGCGTATGGTTAATGACATTATATGTATAAGTTAAGGATCGGTTGTTCCAACTTCATCTTGGTAAATTTTACCCGACAGATAGCATATCTTAGTTTTTCTCAGATAAGTTAAAAAAAATGACGAACATATGTTATTGGTCATGTAAAAGACGATGGATAAAATGGCCCGATTTTCGTTTAAAAGTGTAACGTAAGTTACATATGTAATCTTATGTTTTTGAAGTCATTAAATACAATGGTAATAGTTTTATTTGTCCAAACTTATGGGAAAGTGATCAAAATTCGCCTTAAAGAAGTTAAAATAAGTAATTTCTACGAGTAATTCGGTTTACAATTGTTTTGTTTTAAAAAACTAAGAATCTTCTCTCGACCGTACTGGCAAATATTATTTATTCAATCACAACGTTTCGACCCTTCTTTGAGTTCTTATTAAGTGATCTAGATATACATAGTCAGAGATTAATACAATAAAAAACAAAATTACTTCACTAACAATATTACAAAATGATAAAAAGAAGCGAAACATACTTGTAAAAATAAAAATAAAATTATAATTTTAAGATGTCAAGAACGAACATAGTGCCGGTTTGACAACACGTCAAGACTCTTAAACGAGTTATTGGAAACTAAACGATCTTTATTATTTTGTCGTAGATATTACTTAGATTGTCGATATCCTTTTGTAAATTAATAGCGTTATTATTTTTCTTAATAGAAAAAATTTCAGCGATTTTTCTTTTTCTTATGTGTTTTTTACTATGCAAAATAACAGGTGAAGTCCAGTCAAAATCGTGATCGAATTCAATTTTATGTTTGCTGATAACTGATAAATTACTCGAATGCATTTTGATGTTGCTGAAATGTTCCTTTATACGTGTACAAAGATGTCTCTTTGTTTGTCCGATGTATGACACGTTGCAATCCTTACAATTAATTTTGTAAACTACTTCAGTTTTTTTATCTGTAGGCAGTCTATCCTTGCCGAGTGTAATTAAATGATTCGGTTTTTTAGGAACATTATGAACAACATTAAATCTAATATTTTTAAAAATTCGATCAATATCGCCTAAGCTATTAACATAAGGTAGTGAAATGAAAGGAGACTTATCAACAATATTTCGCTCATTACTCGATTCATTCATGTTTCTGTGTTTTAAAAAATTAATCCTTTTATTAACCCAACAATCGATTACATGTTTAGGAAAGCAGTTATTAAATAAAATCTGTTTCACGGTGTTAATATTCTCGTCGTGAAACTGGTCATTAGATAAAAGAATCGCGTGATCTACAAGATTAAAAAATGTGTTCATTTTATATTTAAAAGAGTGATTGGAAAAGAAATTTATATATCTGTTCGAACACGTTTCCTTCCTGTACCAATTTGTTACAAGCTTTCCATTTGACGGAGAGATCGTTGTATTAAAAAAATTAAGACATCCGTCTGATTCCGTCTCATATGTAAACTTCTACATCGTAACAGAAAAATTAGTTGTTGGTTCACAGCAATAATCTTTTTCACGTTGTTAATCCAAGTTTTCAAAAGTGTTGTATGATAAGTACCGAACCTTCTCGAGATCATGCAAAAAAATCCTTCCACTTGTGTGGGCTCCATATCCAGGTCCAGGAGCGTAAAAAATAAGAACGTAGATATTTGAGAATCGCCAAACAGAATTTAAAGTACCTTACTGTACCTTAGTAATATAACTTAATCTAACATATATAAATAAGACATAGTTATACAAGAATAGCATTTACTCCAAAACCTAAAGATAATATGACCTTATTGTTATTATCAGTGAGTTAAGATAATTTATTACAAGTTACCCGGTATATACAACGTAATTTTGTACCTAAGACGCAATGTGGAGAGTGACTAGTAACACCTCGGAATAACTAGATAAATTAGAATCAAAAACTGTACATTGGACTGTAGTAAATACTAAAATTTTTGTAGAAAACTTAAAAATATAATTGTCAGATTAAACGATTATTCTAGACTAACCACATTGGCTTACAAGTAAAAGTAAAAATATGAATGAAACAAAAGATAATTATGGCACAAATGCCTACTGAAAATTACAGATTAATAATTAACCTTAGGATTAAAGCTAAATACAATCCTTCTATTAAAGGAGTTTTCCATTTAAAATGACCATAAACATTAAGACTAAAAATAGACTAAAAACAAGATTAAAAATTAAAATAAAATTAAAATTAAAATTAAAAGATTAAAATAAAATTAGAATTAAAATTGCATCTCGCGTACATAAAACAGACACTACAACATTACAAAAATTTAAGTAAAATCTAAGCTAAGAACTTCGAGTTTAATATAACCTCTTACTTAACATGTCAAATTTCGTTTTCTTTTTACTTATCTTTGAATCACATCATTGATAGCTGTAATCTTTTTTTTTTATACTGAAGTGTTAATTAGAAATTAAAATCTATGTTATATATAAAATTTTCTATGAGTTATGGAATCTCTGACCTTTCTTAATATAGTTTCCATGGGGATAGATAGGAAGCCGAAGTGTTTAACCATTCCTTTTACTAGCGAAACTCTTTGAATATCGAAGCGTGGGCATTGCCAGAACACATGGTTGATCTTTTCCTCTACCTTACACACTCGGTACCACGGAGAATCGACTATTTTAAATCTGTATAAACTACTCCTTAAGCTGAAATGTCCGCTTCTGAGCCTAGCAATAAATACCATCGTCTTTCTACTTAACGTTTTTTTATGGAACCAAGGTTTATTACGCAGATCTAAGAAGTTATTAGTATAATGGGATCCCTTTTTCTCACCTATAAGATAACACGAATCTCTAAATTCCGTTCTCATCGTCTCCTGCCAATGTTTTTTAAAGTCTGTAAAAAGAATATCGATGCTTGAATCTTTATTCGACCAAATAGATTCTTTGGCCCTTAAATCTGCCTCTTCACTCCCTATTATACCGATATGACTGGAGATCCAAATTAATCTGACTATTTTTCCTACGCTTATTATATTTCTAATTTCATCCTTAATATCCATAAAAAGAGATAAATGAGATATTTGGTATTAGAAATTAAAGATGGTAATGTTTTCCGCATCTCGGACTGCTGGTAGTCTGAGGGCTTCTAGTATCGCCATTACTTTGCTATAAATCGAGACAATAACCGAGGATCTAAACTGACCGTTAATATTTTTGTCTACCGAGACTACTGAAAACCCTACAAATTCCTCACCAGGCTTTTTGGAACCATTCGTAAAAATACATGAAGAGGTGGATATGACTTCTTGAAAGGTTTCATAGAAATTGTGATTCATGTCTTTCGATTCCTTGATTTTCAATTCTGAAAGTAAATGTACGTCGGGTTTGTAATTAATCAAGAGGTAGTGTTTAGAGAAACATAAGGGTCTACAATCTTGTTTTATCAAATGAACTCTGCAAAGTAGTTTAAAGCATTTCATTATCAACGGTTCTTCTAAGCGATTAATTTGTGTAGGGTTTTCTCTAATCTCAACAATCTTCTCTAAAATATCTAACACTGGTTGGGTGGTCAATCTGAGAAACTACCTTGGATAGGAAATTTATCATTTCCTCGTATATAAATAACTTTATTTATATACGAGTATATAAATAACTTTATTTATATACGAGTATAAATAACTTTAAAACACCTTTCTCTCGACCAAAACTGGCTAATTTCCTTTATTACTTTCCAATTACAACGTTTCGACTATATTTTTAGTCCTTATCAAGTGATCAACTATACAAAAACATACAGATAACAAAGTTCAGTAAACTACACAATCTCGCTATTGATATTTCACAGTTAGATAAATTCATACATACTTGTAAAAAAGAAAGAAATAATTATTACAATCCAAAAATATTATAGGAAAATAGTGTTTAATAGACATCACGTCAAATATGTCATAAGGATCAAGAGAGACTAAGCGATCTTTATTATTTTGTCGTATATGTTACTTAAATTTTCAGTGTCCTTTTGTAAATTGATAGTGTTTTTGTTTTTCTTAATAAAAAACATTTCAGCAATCTCTCTTTTTCTAACGTGTTTTTCTTTATGTAGGATCTTAGGCATAGACCAATCAAAGTCATGGTCAAATTCAATTTTATGTTTGCTAATTACAGATAAATTGCTGAAATGCATTTTGATATTATTGAAATGTTCCTTTATTTATGTATTTAGATGCCTCTTTGTTTGTCCAATATATGAACAGTAATTTTTACAATTAATTTTATATACTATTTCTGTGTGTATTCTCAGTCAGTAGTTTATCTTTCCCGAGTTTAATTAAACAATTTAATTTGTTAGATATGTTGTGTACATTAAAATCGATATTCTTAAGGACTCGATCCATATGATTCAAACGTATGGTAAAGAGACAAAAAGAAACTTATCAATTTTTCTATCATTTTGATCCGAGGAAATAATAAAACTGTGTTTCAAGTAATTAAGTCTTTTTCCTATCCAACGATCAATAATATGTTTGGGAAAGCAATTGTTAAATAAAGTTTTACAATATTAATGTTATCGCAGTGGAACTGTTTGTCTGATAATAAAATCGCATGGTTTACAAGATTAAAAATAGTGTTTCTTTTATATTTAAACGGATGATTTGAATAAAAGTTTATATATCTATTTGAGCACGTACTTTTTCTAAACCAATTTGTTAGGAGCTTTTTATTTGATCGTATAATCGTTGTGTTTAAAAAATTAATACGTCCCTTACATTCAACCTTGTGTGTAAAAATTAACCGATAGTGATAATTATTAAATGTGCTTATTATTTCCTGGATTTTCATAAACGGAATAATCGCAAAAATATCGTCCACATATCTTTAATATATATGAACATTAAAACTAAGTTTACTCACAATGAGTCTCAAGGTCATCGATCACCAAATCTGCTAAAATAGGTGAGAAAGGAGACCCCATGGGACTGCCAAAGATTTGTTCATAAACAAATAAAACTGCATATAAAAACTAAGCTGAGGCAAACTAAAGTTCGTATTAGGCGCAATATCTTCCCAACGTTTTTAATAACTCCCAGAACCAATTCTTTCGGAATATTAGTATATAAAGCAGTTACATCTAAAGAAACTAATATTTCATCATCGCCATTTTATTCCTTAAATTATTAGAAAGAGACCAACCATTCTTGATATGCGATTTTACCAACGAACGTTGTAATATTTTATGAATAAATTTCCTCATATTGTATACAGGACTACCCAATGATGATACAATAATGCGTAACAAAAAACCTGTTTTATGAACCTTTGGCAAACCATAACAAAGTAGGCAAGTTCCCATTAGTAATATTTAAAAGTTTATACGTAAGATCGTTAATCAAATCATTGTCCCTCCCAGATTTAATGAGAGAATTCGTTTTCATAGTTAATTGTCTCAAAGAATTATTTAGTTTTTTATATGTGGAAGTGTCATTTAACAAAAGTTCCATTTTCTAATTACATCTAATCACATAATCATTTTAATCCATTATTACAGTTATCTGACCTTTATCGGCTTTAGTCACTATAATGTCATCGTTTTTACGTAAAAATTTCTTACTCAGAGCTAACATTTGTAAAATATATTTATCTGAAAATTTAATGTATTTATTTATACATAAAAATCTGACTATTTTTCCTACGTTTCTACACAAGTATTATGTTCTCAAATATAAAGGAGGTTCCGCCAGAACGTTGGTGAGTGTGGACATTCTTAGGCTCATTGAGAGCCTAAGTGCTTTAAACTGTATTTTATCAAGTTTATATCTCTTTAGGTTTCTTTTGCATCATGAAAAAGATAATACCCGTAATCGAGTCTTGAGCTGATCAACACGCTATATAAATTGATTAATAAACAGGAGTCGGCCCCCCAACACGTTCTCTTGAGATAACTTATAATTTTCAGGGGATTTTGACTTCTTACAATTCTATTGATTTGGACGTTCTATTTAAGATGTTTCTGAAATTGAATACCAAGGAATTGAATTTTAAAAAAACAATAAACGCGTTCATTATTTACATTAATATAGAGAAGTCTATTTGGGACCATTGATCTTTCCTTTCTAAAGACATTTAGTTTTATCAATTGATAGTTCTAATCCTAACTTATTAAGTATAGGAAAAACATTGTTTATGGCAGATTCTACACTTCTCAATCCTACAGAACTAAATAAATTACTAGAATAGATAACGATATCATCTGCATATTGGAGCATGTGACAATTGGTAGGAATTGCTGCTTCAAGACTTTTTACATAAATAGCATAGAGTGGGGGGGGGGGGACACTACCCTGAGGAAGTCCTTTGTACACCCAAAGCTCATCTATCTTTTCGAACCAGTAGTGAACCTGTCTAGAATGCGTGAGGAACCCAATATAAGCAATAACGTTTTTTGAAATTCCCAAGTTAATTATATAATTGCTCGATGAGAATATCGCAAAGGACATTATTATATGCAGCGTAAATATCCAAAAATGCTGCCGCCGTGTAATTATCGCTAGAAAGAGCTCTGAAAATTTCCGAATATAACATTGTTAAATTATCCAAATATCCTTTAGACCTTCTAAAGCCAAACTGAGAAGTTGGCAATATTTTCTTGAATTCCAATCACTAGGTTAATCGATTGCAAATTAGTTTCTCATATGTTTTACATACACAAGAAGCCAGAGAAATCGACCTAAATTTTTTTGTGTTGCCTGCCTTAAGGATAAAAAATACTATATATTTTCTCTAGTCCTCCAGAGTATTGTTCGATGTAAAAATTTCATTGTAAATTCTCGAAAGCCATTCTTTAGCTATATCTGAAAGCAGCGTTAGAATCTTATATCTATATTATCAATTCCGGGACTAGATTTTACTCTTGAGTGCTTAAGTGCCACCTTCAACTCCTCCATAGTGAAAGGGAGATTCAAAAAGCCATCTTGATTTGGAAACAATTGGGAACAGTCTCGTAGCGGAAATGCAACCTAGGATGGGCTCATTTCTATAATTGCATTTCTAATAATTATTTTAGTTTCCTCAGAGTATTGATTTGTTGTGTCTGAATAGAGTTTTCTATTTTTAAATTGTTTTACTTTCTTCTAAATATACATAGGATCTGTGTTCTTTCTTAGTCCTTCGCAGAATATCTGAAATTTTATCTTTTTAATATTTTTAAATCCTACTCTAGTCTTTGCTAACGTAGTTTTATAATTAATCATGTCCTCTTTTTTTGTATGTTTAAATTTTAAAAATACTACTTTTCTAAGTCTAATACGTTTATCACATTCGGCGTCCACCAGGGACATGAGGCTTCAGATACCTTTCTTTCCTTTAAAACATTATTTATTGATTTTTTTAATTAATTTGGCACACGCCCTGAAGTTGCCTCCTCGACTGCTTCCACTATCGTCGAAATAAAGGTAATATATTTTACTTTAGCAGACATCTGATCTAAATTTTGAATTTCAAATTCAGCGACTTTTTCTTCCAGCTTACTATGAAATAATTTCTAATCCGTTTTAGTTGAATGTAACCTGGGTCTCCTCCTAAATGTACTTCTAAGTGAGATTGACACATCTAGTAACAGCTCAATTGGAAAATGATCACTACCACACAGATCCGCAAAGACTCATACGTAAATCCAGAGTTGAATGTACTAACGTATAATCTAATATAGATTCTGAACCATTAACCGCATTTATGTGTATGCTATTTCCGTTATTACAAATGCCTAGATCGATATTAATCAAAACCTTCTCCAAGTTATTACATGAGGGACAACTGAAAGAATTACCCAATGATATGCAATCAATATTCAAATCACCTCCAAAAATCACTATTCTGAAATTGAGAGCAAAACCTTACCCAGGCTCCTGAAGAAATTGTGTGACTTCCTGGTGGTCGGCAACATGCTACGATAATCAACTCTTCCAACTCTCTCTATTCTGACTGCACACGCCTCGATGGCGCCATTTGCATTATATTGTGGCTTTAAAATATTGTATTTGATGGGAGATTTAATAGCGATGGCAGCATCTCCCCCTTTACAGTCCTTCCTATCCTCACAAACCAAGTCATATCCCTTAAATAAAACATTCTCCAATAGAGAAAGCCACGTTTCACAAAGTATGAAAATATCTGTGTCTGAAAATCTTCCATTAATTTCATTAATATTATGTTTTAGAATCAAACAATAAAATAAATAGGCCAACTTTCGAGCCGAATAATTACGAAATTAGAAAATTCTTTATTACAACATATGCAAATAATACATAAAACTTAAAATTTTATCATAAAAAATAAAATAAAAATATGTGATAATACACCTGATACAACACTTTAAGAAACATTATATAACGTATAAACGTTTTGACAGTACAACTGTCTTCTTCAGTACAAAAATCCTCCGAAATAATAAAGAAACTGAATTTAAACAATCTTTACATAATTAGCTTATTCGAAAGAATTCTATGTCTACAAGTTCGAAATTGACTGAATATAAGTTTTTTTAAAAAACATCCATCTAATGCAATATGATACGATCATCATCATGGTAACAATTATCAAGAGACACGGTAGTGTCTCGCGACCAGTTAAGGGCGTAGCCGAGACACCGTGTATCTTAACGCGAGTCGGACATTTGAGTCTATTATAAATTTCGAATCCTCAATAACGGCTGAAGCAATCGAGTTTATACTAGACTTAATCGATAGATTGAGTTCGAATTATATAATAAAAGTGTCTTTATTTCTGCTCTACGTGATTTGTAAGCAGAGATATATAAATGCAAAGTCGAAATATGAAAAATTTCTTTTAAGAAACGTCTCCGTCATCAACGACCACGCAAACATAGTAGTATCGTGCTATACGTATTCACACGTATACAACACATGCGCACACGTACACAACACATGCAATGATGCATGTATTGGAAATGTCCATCTCGCACGTTTTACAACAGACGGCGATAGTATGTCGCTCCATGATCCATGATGTTAGGTATATGTGTCAGATCAGATGTCAGATTTGATGACATGTAACCTCTTTGCATGTAACATGTATGTAGGTTACATTCCCTACAATGTCATGTTACATATTAGTTGTAATTATATAGAATTCACGCGTATGGAAGAAATGGATATTCTACTAATCGACTCAAATTTTTGCCAAGATGTATATAAGCAAATAAAGCAAATGCAAAAGCTAAACGATAATGCTCTCGATTTTAATTCTATATTAAATAGATTAGAACTCGCGACAGTAGATATGTATAATAAACTTTATTCACTAAGTAATATCATCAGACAAGTCCAATTACATCAAGAGCCTTCTGCTGACATTAATTCAGTGGTATCTTTTTTTTATTGAACAATTATATTATTCAATTTATTATATTATATTCTTTAGTCTTGCTGCGTTTGCATGATTCTGCAATACATAATTAACTAATAGGAACTACATCTGTTTTATAACTAATATTTTTTCAACGTGATCAGGTCACGTCATGCATTGCAAATAATCAACGATTGTTGAAAGAATATAATTTGTCTGCTGAGAAATTTGATCATATTTGCTTGATTGCTACAAAATATAAATACGCGGGAAAACTTACAGGTTTTACTAGTAAATATGTATACACTCTGCTATCACCGAACCATGCTAGCATATATGTGGCAAATTTTTGGCTGCACTTAGAAATGAATTTCAGTAGGCCAACGAAAATCAGCATCAATTGTAAAGGAGTGAGAATTGAAAATTAATTATATTAAAATGACCACGATTGTAATTGACTTAATAATAACGAATATTTAATTACAACAGAATGTGACAAGATTATTAAATTAATCTCTATGATATTTTAAGGGAAACAGGATGTACAATATACAACTTTGTTTAATAAATATATATATTCTCTTAAGACGGAAAAGTATAAAATGTTGTAACAAACGTTTTTGAATAATTATGTATAATACATAATACATATCATTATACAAAATTTTTGCGTATTCCTTTATTCACTATAATATAGTTTCTATTGTTGAAAAAAGGTATTATTCAGGCTTATGTGTCGAGTTTTGAGAAAAGAGCTGTTACAAACAAAATTTGTGATCACTTTAATATTTATGAAAAATAGCAATACACATACATGCACACAAGTTCACATTTAATTTTTTTACGATTTACTATTCAACGTTATGTTCGTCTTTTTACATTGCAAAATTTTGATTCATAAAAGGGATGATTAAATTAAAAGTCAATATAATAACAAAAATGATTATATTAATATGATATAAAATAATTAAGATAATTACTAAAATCCACTAGACATGTGCAAAATGTAGTGATAGCTTAACGGAAAAAAATATTTATTTGTATTCCATTTTCTTTATATCTTCAGTTTTATATACTATAAAATTATAAATTTATTAATATCTATTAATATTTATTAATTAATATTTATTATATTTATTAATATTTATTACTATATTATTTAAAAAAAATTGATCAAATTAATATAGATCATATCACAGAATTATATTCCGGCATAACTCTCTTAAACAGATGTTCGTGATAAATATTAGTAAATCAAATCAAGCTTTTAAGTCTAATTATATATATATATTTAATAAGAAAAATATTTTTTATATTTTACTTGATCAATTAAAATTATATATGATCATACGGTACAATAAAATATCATTTACACAATTATATTATCATATAAAGCAATAATATGATTCCAAATAACGAGTACTCGAACGAGATACTTTATAAAGTAAACTGCAATAAAGTAATATATGCAGTAATAAAATATATTTTATATTTATCGTATATGATATTACGCATTTGTGCTAATATGATAATACGTGTTCTAATACATATCTTTTAAAGCTATGATATCAAATATTATTTGAAACATGTTTGCAAATAAGGAAAGAAATGATTTAAGATATTGAAAATACTTCTTAAATTATGTATAAACATATATATAGAATCAAGTATCTTTGATTAAAGCATCAAAACGTCTAAACAGTAAAACATACACAGAGTCATGGCATTGCGGTAATGTTATTATATCATATATTGTACAAAAATGAATGATATAATCTTTAAAAACTCACCTTTAAAAAAAGGTAAAAAAAGGCGACCAGTTAAGGGCACGCCATTAACAAAAATTATTTATTGCAAACCCATGTAGAATCCTATCCTATTGCAAACCCATATAGAATCCTATGAAAAATTAATCATTGCAAACCCATGTAGAATCCTATGAAAAATTAACCATTGCAAACCCATGTAGAATTGTATTAAAAATTATCCATTGCAAACTTATGTAGAATCCTACATTGCAAACCCATGTACAATAGAATTGTATGAAAAATTATCGATTATAAACCCATGTACAATCGTAACAAAAGTAATGAAATAAAAAAAAAATTGCGACAAGTGAAAGTAGAAACTTGTACCAGTGGAAAATTAAAGTTGCAGACATATATATAGTCGTATAATGAATCAGTAAAAATTTAAATTTGCAAATGTAGAATCGTACCATAAAAAAAACTTATCTTTAAAAAAAAAAAGATAAACAAGATGTGCCAAGTCCATTAATATAAAATAAAAAGAAATAAAAAAATTGTAGTTAAAAAAACTGGGCGCGCTGCTAAGTTTCAAAATTACAATGCACCTTAAAGTAACATTAATTAATTTAAACACAAAACATATTTTAACTGCAATGAGTTTAAAAATAACAATTTAATTTTAATATCATTAGAATATTATTTAGCACCTTAAAGTAACATTAATTAATTTGAACACAAAACATATTTTAACTGCAATGAGTTTAAAAATAACAATTTAATTTTAATCTCATTAGAATATTATTTAGCAGCGCGCCCAGTTTTTTTAACTACAATTTTTTTATTTCTTTTTATTTTATATTAATGGACTTGGCACATCTTGTTTATCTTTTTTTTTTAAAAGATAAGTTTTTTTATGGTACGATTCTACATTTGCAAATTTAAATTTTTACTGATTCATTATACGACTCTATATATGTCTGCAACTTTAATTTTCCACTGGTACAAGTTTCTACTTTTACTTGGCGCAATTTTTTTTTTATTTCATTACTTTTGTTACGATTGTACATGGGTTTATAATCGATAATTTTTCATACAATTCTATTGTACATGGGTTTGCAATGTAGGATTCTACATAAGTTTGCAATGGATAATTTTTAATACAATTCTACATGGGTTTGCAATGGTTAATTTTTCATAGGATTCTACATGGGTTTGCAATGATTAATTTTTCATAGGATTCTATATGGGTTTGCAATAGGATAGGATTCTACATGGGTTTGCAATAAATAATTTTTGTTAATGGCGTGCCCTTAACTGGTCGCCTTTTTTTACCTTTTTTTAAAGGTGAGTTTTTAAAGATTATATTAAACTACGGCGCTGATAATTCTAATTTTATCGCTGGTAAACGTATAAAAGCAGAAAATCAGATTTCTTAAGTTGTCACATTTTTTCATACGTTTAAAATATTGTGGTCCGAGATTCGTCAGAGTATTAAAATGTGCTGTAGAAAATTATGTGACATGTAAAAAGTTATATGTAACAAATTCACAAACAATATCGTGTAAAAGAACTGAAGATCGTAATCACTTACATATATAGCCAGACATGAGAATTCCGCAATAGTTTCTTTCATATACAAATTGTCTTTGTGATAACGAAAACCAATAAAGAACATGATGTTGCAAAGAGGAGACACAGGAAAATAATATTTTTTGAGCTATTGTGTGGTTATTTATACATATATGTCTATGTTAGGATAACTCGCAAGGGAAGGACTTCAACTGTTTCACGGCTTTCGATTCAAAATCTATGCAGAAATGTTGTGGGTGATGCCAATAGTAAATTCTGCAAGTTACAGCCCCTACCTTTGCGTTAAAAAAATGGCATAATAACTTTCTCGCCTATACAGGTGTCCCATTTTAAATGTTCCGCGTAAATATCACGAAAACTATGAAAGACATGAAAAAATGTTTCAAATAAAAATTCTTTGACTTGAAAGGAGACATAAAATGGTGCCATTGATTTAACCTTGAATAGTTATTTGAAGGTCGCGTAAAGGTCACCTTCAATTTCTTGAATAAAGCTACATATTTTTTATTGCATATTCTTGTAGGTTATCTCAAAAGCTTTCCAAAACCCTAGAATAAAGTATTTTTTCATGGAGTATTCTTCGAGTTATAAAGATTTGAAGCTAACAGTTTTTTGACATAAAATGTAAAGTATTGTATCTTTTAAAGTATTCAGTTTTCGGTAATTATACCTTAATACTTTTTTGCACAGTATAATAAGATCAATCAATTGGTATAAAGAAAACAGATACATTGCAACAAAATGGCCATAGTGCCTATATGTGTAAGCACAGATATCCATACATTACTTCGTGCGTGTGTAAATAATCCGGCGTGGATTACTTTGGAATTGAACAACATTTTTCATTAGGAATAGATCATTTGATTTTCTAAAACTCTTGTATTTAACATTTTCTTCCATAGTCATTATTTTCCAAGATATTTGATTGTTACAGAATTTTTGCCATTACTGTATAGACGAAAAAGTTTTTTGATGCAAAGGTTTGAAGCTAACAATTTTTCGACATAAAATGTAAAATATCTTGTAAAATATTCAGTTTTTGGTAATTATATCTTAATATTTTTTTGCACGGAATAATGAGACCAATCAATTGGTGTAAAAAAACATAGTGCTTATAAAAACGTATGCAGCTACATGTTGAATATTACATATTCTTTTTAAAACAATTATCTGTTTTCTTTATACCAATTGATTGATTTTATTATACTGTGCAAAAAAGTATTAAGGTAATATTACCGAAAACTGAATATTTTAAAAGATACAATACTTTACATTTTATGTCAAAAAACTGTTAGCTTCAAACTTTTATAACTCAAAGAATACTCCACGAAAAAATACTTTATTTTAGGGTTTTGGAAAGCTCTTGAGATAGCCTATAAAAATATGCAATAAAATATGTAGTCATCAGTCAAGTACTAAGTTCAACAACAATTAGAGGCATGGTCATCTCAATTTATTCAAGACAGACACAATTTTTATCAAGAGACAATTTTTATAATATTTAAAAAAACTTGGAGATGATGGACACAAACATTGCCGGACTGATAGCCTTTCGCCGACTAACGATAAGCGGTTAGTTTGGAGTAATGTCTAAGTGTCTAAGTGTGAGTAATGTCTACACTCCGAGTTCTCAATAATAATTTTTTTAAATAATATTGATTAACCGGATAAATTATTTTAATTTAATTTTTGCATCTAATTGGGACTGTTCGCGTTGAACTATTTTTAATAATTTGAATTTATTGTTAGCGTATTTTGCCTTTTAATTTTGACATAATTATTTAATTTATTTTGACATTGTATTGCAACTTTTTATTAGAATTTTTATTTATATTTATTTATTTATTATAATGTTTATTGCGCACTGAAGACGACTGAGTACAGTTCGAAACGTTTGTAATTGGTTTTTTTAAATTAAAGTTTTTCCAAGATTTATAATAATTTTTTATTTGCTCGTTACCATGGCCTCGTAATGTTTAATAAGTTATCATTGTGTATGTAGTTCCATTCAAGAAATTGAAGTTGACCTTTACGTGACCTTCAAATAACTATTCAAGGTTAAATCAATGACACCATTTTATGTCCTCGTTCGAGTCAAACAACTTTTTTCTAAAATATTTTTTCATGTCTTTCATAGTTTTCGAGATATTTATGCGGAACATTTAAAATGGGACCTGTATAGGCGAGAAAGTTATTATGCCATTTTTTTAACGCAAAGATAGGGGCTGTAACTTGCAGAATTTGCTATTGGCATCACCCACAACATTTCTGCATAGGTTTTGAATCGAAAGCCGTGAAACAGTTGAAGTCCTTTCCTTGTCAGATAATTTTGCCAAAATATCAAAATAAGAATTGTCAAGAAGTTCAGTGTCTTTTTATAAATTAATACTGTTTTTTGTTTTTTGATATACAACATTTCAGAAATTAACCTTTTATAATAATTTTTTTCATAGTCTAAAATCTTGGTATTGACCCAATCAGAAGTATGATTTAAATTTACGATATGTTCCGAGACAACAAAATGTTTTGTTGATTCTAATTTTATATTGTTCCTATGTTCATAATCTTGTGCGTAATTATTGTTTTGTCTGTCCTATGTAGGTTGCATCACAGTTTTTGCAATTTATTTTACAAATAACGCCCGCATTATTGTGCAGTTCATCTTTATCTTTTTGCGCTCTGATGATTCCATCCAATTTTTTTAAGACTCTGTATCCTACTCGCACATCAGATTTCCTCAGTTCTGAAGATATTAGATCAGAAACTTTCTATGTACGGAATCGCAATGAATTTTTTATCGTTAACGTTACTGACCACGTTGATGTTTTTTCTGCTGTACATGATTCTTTATTAATGATAGATTTAATTCTACGATTAATTTCTGAAGATATGAGATCGAGAGGATAACCATGGTTTAATAAAGTGTTTATGACTAATTCTAAATTCTTTTTATGAAAACTCGGATGTGATAACAGAAGTGCACAGTCTACTAAATTATAAATAATGCCCGTCTTGTGACAACTAGGGTGATTAGAATAAAAAGAGAGAACTCTTCCAGAAAACGTTTTTTTCTGAAACCAATTAATAAATATACTGTTGTTGATTACTTTGATTGGCAGGTCTAAAAAACTTATGCAATGGTTACTCTCTCGTTCCAGCGTAAATTTTAGTCGATTATGATAATCATTAAATTTATCTAAAATGAGTGAGACACAATCCTCCGGAATACACAGCAGAATATCATCCACGTAGTGATAGTAAAACGGAATCCTAACGTTCAGTGTGCTAAGAATGGATGTTTCCAAATTCTGCATGACAATGTCAGTCAAGATAGAAGATAAGGGAGACCCCATAGGCAATCCATGAATTTGTTTATAGACCGTGTCATTAAACGTAAAAAACGTTGAGGAAAAAATAAATCTGATCGTCGAGACAAAATCATCTTTGCCAATATTTGTGTGTTTTTCTATATGATCCCATCTCCTGCTGACACCATCAATTACGAGATCCAACGGTACATTTGTGAACAACAATATTACATCCAAAGATATTATAATCTCAGACTCATTAAGACGAAAGTTCGACAATGTGCACAATTCAAAACTATTATTTATACAATAAAGCTGTTGGATTTGGGTAAACTATATATTGTGACGTGACGCCCTTGAAGCGCCATCACAAGGACGGAAAGCCCGATCGGGTAGGACGCGACGGTCTGAAGCGCCCCTCATATTGGGGAGGATGCGATCCGTATTCTATTTTGCGAGAATAGGAATTACGCGCAGCATCGGCCTGTCGATGCGCGTGCGGTGAAATTCGTAGAAAGAGCGACAACGACGGTCCGAGAGAGCGGCCGGGAACCATTTTGTGCGGCCAGAGGAAACGAGACAGGATGTGCCAGGATACCACAGCAGCAGGAAGAGAGAGATAGAGCGAGAGTGAGAGAGAGCACGGGGCCTCGCGCAGCTAAGTATCGAGTGGCCGAAATTTACTTAAATATCTCTCGCACAAAAATAATTCGATTGACTTTTTATAGAATAACGAGAAGACTCTGAGCAGTATCGACCACGGGGCATATCCTGGAGAGAGACAACGGAGGGCCTGGCCAGCCTACCGCCTATCCCGCAAGAGGAATGCCAGCTGGACAAATTGGAGAAAACATCCTCTCGTTCAGCATTCGAAACTCCCGGCGAGAAGTTACCCCGGCTAGGGGGAGAGTCAGGGAGACCTTAGGACCCCCGCCATCGACCCTATCATCGATGGAATGCGCGAGAGATCGGCGCGGCGCTCGAGGTACCGAGGAGCGCGAGGCCCGGCTCTTCACTGTTCGGTGAGCCATACTATAGTGAGGGTGCCTCCGGATCTCGACCTATACGACCAAAGGACGTCAGAACTTTACCGCCGATTATTGTAAGCCGCCTCTCGGGTAGCCGTACGTGAGTGTTGGTTGGTGCCGTGGGTGGCGAAAAAGTAGAGTCATTACCGTGAGTACCGTGTCGTCTCGTTATCGTGTCGTTTTGTGCTAGAGAGAGCGGTCTCTTTCTCTAAGTATCGTTACCGCGGGGCCAGCCGACTTCGAATTTTGCAAGCCGAGCCCTCTCCGAAAAGTGCCGCCGACAGTCAATCGTTCCGAGAGCGAGAATCTTCAATTCTTGTTCATCGGTATATTCCGAGTACCGTTATATGTCACGGTCGCCGTGCATGAGACCTTTGTTAATCATTCGGTCATTAGATTTACGGAATTTGCGTGCAGCCGTTCTCCGCGAGTGTGCTAATTATTTCGATTTTCGACTCGGCGAGAGAGTCACGAAATTACCGTTATCTTATTGTCAACCGTTTTTTTTATATCGCGCCGTGTCTCGACTCGTGTTTATATGACTTCCGTGTATACCGCGTACCTGCGATAATAAGTTTAAACAGCCAAACCGTTTACCGAGTTTTTTTGTATGTTCCGTTATTATAATGTTGTCGCGAGATTGTAGAAGTTATTAAATATTGTTATAATTAATGAACATTCGATAGATCAATCCCGTCATACCGAAATCTTCGCCTATCTATATATTATATTTATCCGTATCTCTAGCCTAAATGTTAATATAAATATGTTGTTTTCTAAGTCGGACAATAGAGCCAAAGAAACAAAAAATTAATTACTCGAAACTGTATCTCAATTTGAGATTCCAAAGTTTCATATATAAATTAATCTCGAAACTTACATATGGAGAAATAGGCGCGAAAAATATAGGTCCGAAAAGTCGCTGAAGCGGGAATCGAACCCACGTCTTTCACTTTCCGGGCGACTGCTCTTACCAACTAAGCTATTCAGACCCTTTCGATCCTATATTTTTCATTTGCCTTTTTAGTAGATGTTAGTAAATACCGCCGTGATTAGCCCAAGGCGTGAATTTTTCGCGCCTATTTCTCCATATGTAAGTTTCAAGATTAATTTATATATGGAACTTTGGGATCTCAAATTGAGATACAGTTCCGAGTAATTAATTTTTTGTTTCTTTGGCTCTATTGTCCGACTTAGAAAACAGCATATTTATATTTTTTATATTGAGAGCCGATAAAAATATTTATTTCTGATTAAATGTTAATGTTCGTCATATAATTATATTGTCAATTTATATTTATTCCATGTACAATTGTTAGTCCTAAGTGTCTGAAATATATATATGTCTATTCATGTCAACCTGTGTATCTCTGTATACCTCTCTCTCAACCATAGAATAAGAATAATCTAGACCCGCGACTCACTGCCGAATTTCGAAGAGATACCTTAAATCCCGTTTTTATTGATACCGCGACGCATGCAAATGCGCCTTGCGCCCAACTTTATCGTGAGTTACCGAAAGTACCTAAATACGAATAGTTAAACTCTTTTGTTACCAATTTTTTTACGTTAACGATCAAAATATTTAAATTGAACGCTCCCCTGTCCAAACTTGGCGTTTCGGAACAGGAAAAGACGTTGCAATATATTATGCAAATAAGCTGCTAAACAATAAAGTGCCGTATTAACCGAAAAAATTATTAATCTCAAAGGAACGTTGTCTTTATGAATTTTTGGTAACCCGTATGCTTTGGGGAGTAGAGAGTCGCTCAAATGTAAAGAATAATATTCCTGTTTCGTGATAATGTCCTTATTTAACCATTTTTTTTAAATTAGTGTTAAGTTCCTTTTCTATTTTTGATGAAGAATTATTCCTAACCTTTATATAATTATCTTTATCATTTAATAATTCTTTGACTTTTTTTATATACATGTCCTTATTCATAGCTACTGTAGCATTCCCTTTATCAGCATTAGTAAAAATGATGTTAGGATTTCGGTGACAAAATCTTTTTATTTCCCTATACATATATAGCAACTTTTCGTGTAGTTATTTAGGTTTCTAACATTCCATTGGATAATTTTAAATGGCATGGAAAAAACTTACATGAGACTTTTTATATGTAATTCTATCGTATTTGTTAACCTTTCCATAAGAAGTTCATGTTGTAGGATGGTAGGGAGTAAGTCTACCAGCTGTCTCAGGGAAAAACAGACCCTTTCCTGTCTTGGGATGAGTTGCTGTAGAAATCGCTGGAGTCGATGATAAAGCCTTGTAATATGTAGCTTTGTTTTTTACTTTATGTGATGCCAACTGTAGTCCTGAAAATCCATTTTCAGTTTTCTTGACATTTCTTGGTTCTTGTTCATTGTTTTTCCACAATCTATTGACAATCCTGCAAGCCTCCACGTAAGAGATGTTGTCCATTACCATTGTTCTAATTATTTCTTAAGTTTTTTTATATGCTGGGCATGATCTATCTAGAGTACTATGTGCACCGTTGCAGTTAATACATTTTTTTCTGCCTGGCATGAATTTTCTTTAGAAAAAATATGATTCTCACTACAAGTGAGGCACTTCCTCCTTTTCACATCCCTTGCTAATATGCCCCAGCCGGCCACATCTGTAACATTTTACTTGAGGAATATAAATTAAAACGCGAAGCCAGGTCCTCCACATAATTACTTGTTCCAAGAGATCTCTTCTACTGAACTCTAAGCAAACGGAAGGAGGATCCTCCCATTTTTTTGTCGTCTTAGTTTTTCTTTTAAGGCGAAACGCTCTTATAACTTTCGATTTGTTATTAGCTTCCAAATTAATCTCAACAATTTCTATCATTGATACATTCATTGGAACCCCTTGGATGACTCCTCTTTTGACTAGCAGATGATTCGGGATAAAAGCTCTGAAACCTAGTTTTTTCAAGTATTTGTTCGAGAGAGTCATTAGCTGCTGACCTTGTGTCAAACGTTAATTTCCACGTATTACGCGCATAGTTCGATATATGAGATAGTTAAATCCCTGTTTTCCTTCTAGTGTTGTTAATTTTACGAGAAACTTCCAAATAGGTATTGATATTCCGCTTCCAGGAGTATAACTTTTCTTGATTAATATTACGTAAGGGGGCCGGCTGAATCTATCGTACATCTTTTCCTGAGGAATCTTCCGCTTTATTCCATCCTGTTATTGCTCAGAGTCAGACTTTATTTGTCCTTTGAGGAATAATGCTTGAGAAATATCTTCAGCATCCAGTACAGAACAACTTTGCTTCGAGTTTTTCTTATCTTTTTTGGTTATCACACCTGTTACGTCGTTTATTTTGACGGCCATGTTGTCCGATGAACTTTCACTAACCTTTTCGTGGTTCCTTTTCTTCGCTGCAGCTTTGTCTACAACAATGTTCATTATTTCTTCTTTAGACAAGTTTTCAATAGCTTGAAACTTTCTTCATTTGTGTCTCTCCAGTTCGATTCGGAAGAAGAAAGGGGCATGCCTCCTCCTTCCCCTTGCCTAATCTATACACACTAGTATCGATTGTGATTTCTTTCTTTTACAGGCTCAAAGGAGAGCGTACTACCCAAAAGAAAGCTTTTAACCAGAAGTACGTAATCTGGCTTGAAACTAACGACTCACAAAGTGATATAGCTTCTGTAGTAAAAAGAAAATTACACAGCCTTGAACCACGTGATCAGGACCGTTGTTCGCAACGCTCTCTTCTCGCCTGTTATTTTTATTTTAGGACCGTAGCTCCCTCTCTCTTCCTTATCTACCAGCCTGCTTTATCCTCCTGCTCCTTCTTTCCTCGCCAACCTCCCTTCCTTCCCCCCCCTCTCTCTCTCTTCCTCTCTTTTCATCTCTTCTTCTCAACCTTTTACTACTCATTACTCTTTTCCACATATTTTCTTTTCTAAACCCTATCTTCCTATCACTTCTCTATTTACCTTTTACTTCACTCTTTTACTCCTCCAATTTTTCTCACTCCTCTTATTCCTCACGCTGTATCTCCTCCGCCACGTATCCACTACCGTTTTTTGTCTCTTACTCCGCTTCCTTTCCTCCTCTTACTACTTACATTATATCTCCGTCCATCTTCTCTTCTTTCCACCTCACTCCTTATTCACAATTTTCACCTCTCCGTACCTACATACTATTTCCTTCTCCTCCGCCTCTTCCTCTTAAAACTATACTTTAAATAGCATCGAAATTTCTGTCTTCTCACTTTCAACCATCTTTCCGATCTCGCTAATTACTAAATAATTATGGTGATAAAAAATGTAATTGTAAATATATAAATATTTTTTTACGTTTTGTCTTTACTTTAATTATATGTATATTGTTTTAAAATTTAATAAATTTAATAAACAACATTAAATATCGTTCTGTCTTTACTTTAATTACATGTATATTGTTTTAAAATGTTTTCAGTGAGAACTTCATTGTTAGCAAGATATAATCAAGCAAAAATTCCGTACTTTACTTATTAATTATGACTGAATTACTAGAGATAAGAAGTTCTTCTAAGAAGAATAATTTTGTACTACACAAGCCAATCAGAGGTAATACATTTAAAATTATTATTTCGTTTATTTTTCGCACAGTATTCATCAGCTTATTCTACCTTCTTTTTAGATCTTTCGTCATTTTAAATTTCCGTGTTATATTATCGTTCAGCAAATGCAACACAACGGTTGCTGTTGCCATGGTAGTAAAGTCTTTAAAATTTTGGATATTGTCATTATGAATGAATGTACTAGGAATGTTAACAATTTTTTATAGTAGGTTTTGAAATTTTTTTATAATTTTTGATGTATTAGATTTTGCTTACTATAGTCCTATAACAGCTTATACATTCATATTGGCTTTAGCACTGTTTATAAAGTAATAGATTATTATGTGTATTCCGCATGAAGCGTCGTTCAAATAGCCAATATATGTTCTGATACTTTATATCAAGTTCTTCTCTTTTGTGTTTAATCAATTCACATTTTCCTGCAATAAATTTTTCCGAGAAGACATTTTGAAATCAATTTAGAAAATTAACAAAAATTTTTTTTGCAAAAAATTCAGATCGTTGAAATTCTCCTTAAAGAGTTCTTTAAAAATGTAAAGAATTAACTTTGTCTTCAGAATTTTTACTGCAAAGAACACAAAATTACAAAATAACATGTATTTTAAAAATCCTAAAATAAATTCAAAAATTTTTTTCAAATTTACCATTATAAAAAAATCTATCCCAACAAACATTCATTATTTATATCCGCAACTAACATTGAAAAAGCCAGCGAATATTTATTAAAATCTTCAAAACTCAAATTTTCAATTCCGAATATTCCATGTAAAATACAGAGAGCACGCTTTCTTTCTAAGACTAGCTGCTAATGTTATGGTTTTGAATGAATTAACCCATATTAATATGCGTTTTCAAATTAATTAGAGAGAATAAGAACTTTCAAATTATCTAGTTTTAATTTATATTCTATAATTAATTTCTACAACAATTTTCTGCAATTGCTATTTTGCATATTTATTACTGATAAGGCTTAGCTGTTAGAGTGGAGTCCGCAGACAGATCCTCTGTTCTAGTTGACGTAATTCATCATCTCGTTGTTGCAACTTCGCTTCGAATCGCTTTGCTATTTCTTGTGTTCCTTTCGTAATTCCCTGATTTGTCGCAATCACGCTTGCAACGATACTGTTCGCTTATTTCTGCAATATGCAAAGTTCACTACGAGTAGTTCCGCTCGAATACATAGTATCGCTTTATTCAATTTATATTTTATATTTACATGCGCTAATTTTCGTGAATATAATATGCAATTAAGTTTAAGTTTAGTTTAGAATTTTAAAATTATAGACCCTTTTTAATATAAATTCTATGTCAAAAATAAACTTATTAATGCGATTATTTATGATTTTTCAATATTTAATTTATATTTTTATAATTTATAATACTTGCCAATATTATTTTCTGTTTTATGTATGAAACAGAAGATAATATTATGTATAAAGATTTAATTATACTTATAACTTAATCTAATTCAATCTAATATGAAAAAGCTTTAAAAAATTATACATGACTTCTTCAACTTATTTATACTTAAAAATAGAGTATAATGAGTAATTTAATTAGGTTAGGTTAAAATAAGAATTAAATTAAATTTTTTTGTGCAATTAGTGCGCGAAAAGTCGCCCTATGATGGAATTTTAGAAAGGGCTCGCTTTCCACGCACCGGTCACACAAAATATCGTAACCAACATGTGCGGGTCATAAACTCGGCTTCGCCTCGTGCGCCAAACTTCCGCACTCTCGGCCAATTTACGATCCTCCGCACTTGTTAGCCAATATACTATAGTTTAATTTTGTTTTCTATTTGAATTATTTTCATACAGAAAATGTAAAATGCATGATTTTAAACTTCTGCATTAAAAATAATAGATAAAACTTTTTACATTTAACTAAAAGAATTATTATTTCAAAAGCTTTTTATTAGAAATACAATGAAAAGTATATTTGACCGAATACCTAATACCGAATATTATGTTAATACCGAATTAAGATAATACCGAATATTTATAAAATTTATTAATAAAATAATTTTATTAGCTATACAGGGTAAACAACATAAAGCGTTATAAATTTTTATCTCCAAAAATATTGTTTCTAGAGAAAAATGTTTCAAATAAAAGTTGTAGGATTTCAAGCGGGAAGAAAGTTGGCGCTATTGATTTTTCCTAAAGAACTTTACAAGACATTTGAAGGTTATTTATGTATTTTCAGATGAAACCACCATATTTTTTTACATAAATCAATCGATAGTTTTCGACGATCTTACATCAATCTTTTCATGCACAATAGTATATTGTGTTGCAATACAAGTGCGGAAAGTTGGCTATTAATCACGAGTACGCGTTTACCCGCACGAGTGGACAATAGCCAACTTCCGTACGTGCAACACATACTATTTTGTATTACAAGTGTATTTAAAGTAGTACTTTGAGTACCTGATTTCTGTACCTGATTTACGCAGTAGACTGATATATAAATAACAGATAGGGTTAGGTGCGTGTTGGGAGGGCGCGGAGTAGCGGTAGTTTTGCCAGTTATTTTGTATATGCGCTGCGAGATGGCATTAATATCCGTAAACAAGGCTTGATACCCCAATAAGTTATTGCCCATTTTCCATGAGATAAGGCTTTGGATATGACGTGTGAAATATTTTGTAGGTAGATGTTGGCAAATTGTTATTTTGCGTACAGAAATCGCTTACGGAAAGTACCACTTTGCATACACGTGTAATACAAAATAATAAAAGGAATCAATTATTGTAAAAAAAAAATACATAACTGTTTATAAGAAAAAGTATGTAATTTACAATTTGCAGCTACATATTTTTTTTAAACAACTATCTGTTTTATTTACACCAATCAATTCCTCTTATTATTTTGTGCATAAAAGTATTAAGATCATCGAAAAATGAATATTCTATAGTTACATTTCATAGTTTATGTAAGATTATGTTAAATTTAAGTTATTTAAGTTAAGTATGAAATATTTCGTAAACTATTTACTTTTTGGCCACTCCCCTTATAACTTTTTATGTAGAATTTTACGAGGAATCGATTTATGTAAAAAATATGGTGGTTCCATTTAAAAAGAAACTTAATGACCTTCCCAGATAGCACCAAATCGTCTAAAGACTACTAAAACTGGACATATTTTTGTCAAGAGCATCTTTCGGCTGTAGCATTTAATTATCGAAATTATGACTAATAATCGTCGGATGTGACAAATTGTGTCACTTCCAAGTCTTGTCCATATGATAACTAAAAGAAGACTACTTGTAAATGTCTTTCAGTAATCTTTAAGGCTTCTTTTGGACATCTTTTTAGACATCTTTATAGATTCTTTTTAGATATTTTTAGTCGTGTTTAAGATTAGTTATAGGTCTTAATTTTAGGTAAGTGTTATATGATCTTATTATGTTTACTTAATATTAAAATAATAAATCTTTCCTCTTCCGGAACGTCGAGGTGTATGGACGTGTTACGCATGGCTGGGACTTTTGCTGTGATATATATATATATATATATATATAATAATAATAATAATATTAACCGTTATTGAATTCTTGTGAAAACAAAATTGGTATATTATCATGAAGTAATAATTCATCGCATGGATCTAAAAAATAGTAATACATATGTAAGCGCGTATTTTAATATTATGTATTATTTAGAAAATAAGGGTCATATACAGGGTGGCCCACATAACTCTTAACAGCTGAATATTTCGGAAACTATTTGTCCAATTAAAAAGTTGTTCATGAGAAAGTTTTCTGTTCTCAAGGGGCCTTTCTAACTACATAAATATAAAGTTACTCCCTGCCCCCCATAAAGGGTTGTTCATGAGAAAGTTTTCTGTTCTCAAGGGGCCTTTCTAACTACATAAATATGAAGTTACTCCCTGCCCCCCTTTATGGGGGGCAGAGGATAACTTTACAATTTTAAACGAAATCCCTTATAAAATGTTAGATGGTTGAATTTTACGGGAAAAAACAAGTAAAATTTGTTAGAAACATTTTTTTGTCAGATGTTTCTGTTAAAAGATATGACGGTGTAAAGTTTCAAAACTACAGGAAACATAAGCGTCGCATATCCTTATCTTTCATCGTTACAATTTATATCGTTATAAATTGTCGTCGAAGGAGGCGGTGTCATTTTCAATAGGTCGGTATCAGAATTGTCACTGACATCTTGGTTTTTATGCTTTTTTTTTCGTTACCTTTCCCTAGTTGGGAACATGATGTCTTTGTATCTGAATTTTATTTTTTTGCGTAATTTAATGCCTTCTGATAGGAATCTGCAATTGGAGAAAGTTACAGTAGAAAAAAAATATTTTTAATGCATTTAATACTGAAACTATTATTCATGCTTTAAGGCATCTTATGATGACTTTGGTTTAATTTGTATTAACATAATAGATCTTTGACGTGTTATAAAGTTTCTTACGAGTACTGACTACATGAATAATAAAGTAGGTATTTATAGAATATATTATCAAATATCGTCTTCCATTAAAATTCTTATCACTTTGAGTAAGGAGTAATATTGTGTACATTTCCCAGCTATTGTTCGGTTGTATATTTTTCTGAATACATTTCCTAGGATTTTTATGCGGCTACTTACATAAAATCTTGTCTTCCTTTCGTTCTAACCATGAAGTTGCTACAACTTCAATTTCACATAACTCTTCTAGAAATTCTACGACAGATTATATCTGGAAATCATGTGAGATTAATATGAGTTTAATTAAACTATATTAATATTTTAATAACATATACCGCAATAAAAAATTTGTTTACAAATACCTTGTATATTTTAATCTATTACATATTATTTTAATTATATATTTTAATTTTTATTTACACATGGCTATGTATTATTGGCAAGATAATAAAACCATTATTGTGAATATATTTGATGCATTTTTAAGTATTTCATCAATATTAATTGTATAGACATCATTAGCCAAGTTTTGCACATGTTGAATATGGAATAATTGAGAAGAACACGGTGAATTAAAAAATATTTTGGATTCGATAAACTTCTTTCCTTCTAAAAAAATTTCTGACGTGTCATTTTTTTGACAAATGTTTTGAATGCAAAAAAAAGATTTGTCTTTCAATATAAGTAGGGATACTATGGGAGTTCTAACTCAGGGGCAATGAGGGAAGTGCGGGGCGGGGGGGGGAATTGGGGGCGGGGGGGGGGGGAATCGGGGGCGAGGGGGGTGACGTCACGCGGGGGGAGGGGGTCTTATCAGTAGATAAGCTTATCTTTTGTTTATAAACATATCAGATAACCTGATAAGGGGATCATGTTACCTGATATATTTATAAACAGGATAAGATAAGGGGATCATGTTACCTGATATAATTATAAACAAGATAAGATAAGGGGATCATGTTACCTGATATGTTCATAAACAAGATAAGATAAGATAAGCGGCGTCTTTGAGCGGTATCAAAGTTTTCATAAATTTTCTCCGAAGATAAGAAAAATTCTGCGAATGGCTGCCGCATTTCGAGCGCCGACAATTGGATATCTAAGTTTTCTCCGAAGATAAGATAATTCTGCGAATTACTAAGAACAAAAGGTTTGCCGACAATCAAGCGGGTTGATCCGTACAGGTTGCGACATGTCAATCCGATCCGGCGTGTCTTGCCGACGGGGTGAAATTTATCTATGTATTTCTAAGAATTATCAGCGATATCTAAATTTTCTCCGAAGATATCACACAAATATTTCTCGCGAATTAAACAATTGCTTCATCATCCCCACGAACAAAGGGTTGATCGGGGTATATAATGAGGACCGATGCAGCTGCCGGATCATAGTACCACTGGCGAGCGCATGCTTCTTTCGAGGTGCAAGAAAACAAGTTTAGTGTGCAAAGAAGTTTTTTTTTGTAATAAATGTGAAAAAAGTGAATTTTTTACAAAAATGGAGAACGCAGAACATATTGAGCGCGACCTGTTGGAGCGTTCCCACCAAGTCGCCACCTTGGGCGAATATTTCGGATGGCTACAAGAGTGCGATCGAAGAGCTGGAAGAACGCAGCCGTGCCAAGCGTCCACGTCTCTCGATTGGACATAGACAATCTCTGGTGGCGAGAATAGCGCGACTCGAGGGTGCGAAGGTGCGCTTGCAGAGACAATATGTCGGTGAATCCATGTTTAGTGGTGGCGGATTTAGTGGTGGCGGCAATAACGCGCAAAGACTCGTTTGGCGCGAGATCGATACGGCGTTCGATAGCCGTATACTGACCGGTGCGGTAATTAACGCAGACTATATCGAACCGCGTCAATTTTTGGAAAATGCCAAAGACATTGTAGTCGAGAACGTGGAGAATGTGCTGCAGAGACACGCCAATGTAAAAGTGAACACTGTTTTCAACGGTGAATTTGTGTCCGGTGACAAGCGTGCCAATAAAAGTATTAATACGAGAAACTTTGAACTCTTTCGCACGTCCAATGTACGCGAGTGGTACGAGCGCCGCGTAATCGAGCCCACGCTAGCATCGCTAGAAGAGTTCCAGGAACGCGATAGCGGCTGGGCATTGTCGCGGATAATAGATTTAACAGTAAATATCAACAAGTATAATCCAATGCGCGCGGGATGTCATGTCAAATTACCGCAAAAAATTATGGCAAAGAGAGCGGTGGTTAATGTGCTATCAGCGGACAATGCGTGTTTTGCATGGTCAGTGGTAGCCGCTCATTACCCTGCTGAAATAAACACGGGTCGAGAATCCTCTTATCCACATTACACAACAGTGCTGAATCTCCAAAACATTGAGTTTCCAGTGACTGTGAATCAAATTAAAAAATTCGAACTTGCAAACGACATCTCCGTAAACGTGTACATCATCGAGAACGAGAACATCGTCCCGTTGCGTCTTTCGGAAAAAAAGAAGGACAGGCACGTCAATCTGCTGTACATGGAGGACGAAAACAGCGTTGGACATTTCGCGTGCATAAAAAATCTGTCTCGTCTCGTGAGCTCGCAACTGAGCAAACACAATGGTCAAAAATTTATTTGCGATCGGTAAGTATATAGTAAACTTAAATTATATTTTAATTAAATTTTCATTAAATTTTTTATTTTTACAGATGTTTACACTATTTCGGAGCGGCGGATAAATTGCAGGCGCATACGGAAGATTGCGGGAAACTGAACGACTGCGCTATTCGGTTGCCGAGCGAGAATGACAAGTGGCTCAGCTTCGACAACTACACGAGGAAGGAGCGGCTGCCGTTTGTAGTGTACGTCGACCTCGAGTGTGTTTTGGCAAAGACCGAAGATGCCAAAAATCATCAACATCATCAAGTGTTCAGCATCGCATACTATGTACAGTGTTCGTACGACAGTTCGTTGTCCGCGTACAATACCCACCGTAGTGTTGATTGCGTCGCGTGGTTCGCCGAACAGCTTAAAAATTTAGCAATCCGCGTAAAAAATATTTTAACGACCAATGTCCCCATGGTAAATTTAACGCCTGACGAGTGGTTAAAATTTCGCACCGCGACGCATTGTCACATTTGTGAAAAACCGTTTGACGAAGACGATACACGCGTCCGCGATCATTGCCACCTCACTGGGCGGTACAGGGGTCCTGCGCATTCAAATTGTAACTTAAATTACAAAGAATCATTTTGTATCCCTATAGTCTTTCACAATCTGTCCGGCTACGACGCACATTTTATTATCGAGGACATAGCCACAGCGTTCGAAGGGGAAATGGAATTACTGCCGATAACAAAGGAAAAATACATTTCATTCTCGAAGACTGTTAAATTGACACAAGATAATAATTCGAAAAATTATATTAAATTACGCTTTATCGATTCGTACAAGTTTCTCAGCGCTAGTCTCGACAAATTAGCGTCATTTTTGGATAAAGAAAAACTAAAAATTTTACATTCGGAATATCAAATTTTAACTAGTGAAAAATTCAATTTATTGACACGGAAGGGCGTCTTTCCGTACGAATACATTGACTGCGTGGACAGATTACAAGACACACGTTTACCGCCGCGCGACTCATTTTACAGTTCCTTAACCGGCGACACAGTATCCGAGAGTGATTACGCGCACGCCGAGACCGTCTGGAGCCGTTTCTCCCTTCGAACGCTAGGCGAATATAGCGATTTATATTTAAAAATTGATGTCTTGTTATTGGCCGATATATTTGAGAATTTTCGCGATAGTTGTATAAAAAGTTACGGACTCGATCCCGCGTATTATTATACTCTCCCCGGATATACATGGGACGCCATGTTAAAACATACGAATATAAAATTTGAATTATTAACAGACATTGACATGGTAATGTTTGTCGAACGGGGTATACGCGGCGCCCTTAGTCAATGTTCAGGCCGATACGCACAGGCAAATAACAAGTATATGCAATCGTATGACCCATCGAAACCCTCATCTTACCTCATGTATTTTGATGTAAATAATTTGTACGGATGGGCAATGTGTCAACCATTGCCATATGCCGATTTTCGGTGGGTCGACGATATATCGAATTTTGACGTATCATCTATCGCGTTCGATTCACCTATAGGCTATGTTCTCGAAGTAGATTTAGAGTATCCGCAGCATCTTCATGACGCGCACATTGACCTACCGTTTTGCCCGACGCGCGATAAGCCGCCCGGCAAGCGGGAGTATAAACTCCTAGCAACGCTTTACGATAAGAAGCGCTACGTAATTCACTATCGTAATCTGCAGCAGTGCACGCGCCACGGGCTACGCATAACAAACATATATCGCATACTACAATTCACGCAGTCAGCGTGGCTTCAAAAATACATCGAACTCAACACGCAGTTTAGAACACAAGCGAAAAACGATTTTGAAAAAAATTTATATAAATTAATGAATAATGCGGTATTTGGCAAGACGATGGAAAATGTGCGCAATCATGTGGATGTAAAATTATTAACAAAATGGGACGGACGGTATGGTGCGGAGGCAATGATCGCTAAACCAAATTTTCATAGTACTAGCATATTTTCGGAAAAATTAGTTGCCATAGAATTACGCAAACTCGAAGTTAAAATCTACAAACCAATCTACGTCGGCATGTGCATACTCGACGTATCAAAAGTATGTCTTTATGAATTTCACCACGAATACATGTCACCGCTCTATCGTGACAATTGTAGAGTAATGTACACCGACACGGACAGTTTAATATATCAAATTAAATGTCAGGATGTCTATGAAAATTTGAAACGCGATATCGCTCGATTCGATACCAGCGACTACGCCGCGAATAATGCGTACGGTATACCGCTCGCGAATAAAAAGGTGCCGGGTCTGATGAAAGATGAGAATAACGGCGCGATAATGACCGAATTCGTCGGGCTTAGAGCAAAAATGTATGCTTTGCGGGTGGATGGTAAAAAGGACACTAAAAAGGCAAAAGGTGTCAAAAGTAACGTTGTAGCGCGTAGTATAACATTCGACGATTATACACGCTGTCTTAATGACGAGATTGAAATGACGCGTCAACAGTCATGTATAAGATCGAAATTGCATAAAGTGTATACCATCAGCGAGACGAAAATTGCTCTAAGTCCCTACGACGACAAGCGGTATGTCGTACCTGAGTCGACCGACACCTTGCCGTGGGGACATTATAGAATACCGTTGTAAATTATATTTATTATATTTATTATATTTATTATATTGTGAGGATGTATTAATGAGAAGTATATATTTTTTTGTTATATATTTTATATATATGGTATAATATATATTATGTTATACAATGATTGAATAAAATACATTAAATAACATTGTTTTTATGTATCCAAGAGTTGTGCAAACTGTCGAATCCCAGCCATTTCACATAAACCTCGTCACCCCTCCTGCGCAGTATTTTCTCCACGAGGTACACATCCGGATAATTTGCACGATGCAGCTCATGCTCGTAAAACGCTCCAGCGATAGATGTCTTGCGATAATCCTCGAGTAGATATGTTATGGGATTAGTATGCTGCACTTTAACAATCCTAAACACCTCGGTTGTCCAATTTGGCATGTATCCCTTCTCGAAAAGTTGTTTGTACTTGCTGACGCGTACCTGATCACCTACTTTGAACTTTGCCGGGCCCGCGATTTTTACACGATTGTACACGGTAGCCAAGAGTCTTTCGGCGATCGCGGGGGTAACGTCGGCGGGTCGCATACCAATCGTTCGATGCTTGCGTCCGTTGTAATCTGATACGAGACGTGGCAGCATGTCGAACCACTTGTAAGTACCATTCAGCGTAAACATCTTCCACATGTCGTTCTTTAGCGTGCGATTGAATCGTTCGACGACCGACGCCTTCAATATCGAATATGTAGAATAGTGATTAATGTCATGTCTTCGCATAAGTCGTTGCACTTCGGCGTTGTAAAATTCCTTTCCGTTATCGGTTTGCATGTTTTTCGGGCATCTCTTGCTATCCCGAATTATCTTGGCGATTGCGTCAGCTGTCTCGCTTCCTCCTTTACTCTTGAGTGGTACAGCCCACGCATACTTGCTCAACACATTGATGACGGTGAGTATGTAGTGGTAACCTCTGTTAAAACGGGAGTATGGACGCATCTCGACAATGTCGGCTTGCCACAAATCATCGTATCCTCGCACTATGACATGTCTTCGAGGGAAATTTTTTCTCGCTGACGCGTGCAACTCGTTTACCAACTGCCGTCTCTCCAAACTATGTTGCTCGTTGTTATTTTCACTATTCATTCTCGTTCTTTCGGGTTCGTGCCTCGTTGTTTCGGGTTCTTTCGGGTTTTTTCGGGTTCGTGCCTCGTTGTTTCGGGTTCTTTCGGGTTCTTTCGGGTTAAATTCTCGTTGTTTCGGGTTCGTTGTTTCGGGTTGTTTCGGGTTCGTGCCTCGTTGTTTCGGGTTCTTTCGAGTTGTTTCGGGTTCGTGCCTCGTTGTTTCGGGTTCTTTCGGGTTCTTTCGGGTTTGTGCCTCGTTCTTTTGCGTTCTTTCGGGTTCGTTGTTTCGGGTTAAATTCTCGTTCTTTTGGGTTCTTTCGGGTTAAATTCTCGTTCTTTCGGGTTCTTTTGGGTTAAATTCTCGTTCTTTCGGGTTCTTGCCTCGTTGTTTCGGGTTCGTGCCTTGTTGTTTCGGGTTCTTTTGGGTTCGTGCCTCGTTGTTTCGGGTTAAATTCTCGTTGTTTCGGTGTTCTTTCACGTTCGTACCACGTTGTTTCAGGTTCTTTCACGTTCGTTCACTCACGTCCTTGGCCCATTCGAAAATCGTTCTTGACTCGATCACAGCCTCGTCCCAAGTCGTTTCTGATACGTTCGTAGCCCGCCTTGGCCCGTTCGCAGCCGTCCCTGACCTGTTCGCAACCCTTACTGAGTTGTTGATAGCCTTTTATGTAACCTTTAAGGACTTGTTCGTAGCCTCGTTCGCAACCCTGTTTGACATGATCGTAACCTCGATCGTAGCGGTCGCGTTCACCACCGTTTCCAGGTCGTTCACTGCTGCTTCCGGGTCGTTCACTGCTGCTTCCGGGTCGTTCACTGCTGCTTCCAGGTCGGTCACTGATGCCACTCATTGTTGTTTGGTAGCACGCTGATAATCCTTCGTAGCTGTTCAACAATTGTTTGCAACCACTCGAGAATCCTTTCTAGACGTTTCACAACTGTTTGATAGACGTTTCTGAGCCAACCGCTCATTAGATGTCTGAGGTAGTGTTTGGCGCACGCAGAAGCTCTTTTATCGCAGTTTCCAACGCTCGTACATCCTTCTCTAACGCAGCCAGCTTCTCATCTGTTGGATCATCAATGTTTTAAAGCACTCTTCCAGGTACAATTTGTTGACGACATCGGTATCCGCCTCAGGTTGCGCTACACGGCAAATCTTGCGCGATCTCGCGTCATAATCTGTAGCGACGCGATGCAGAGCGTTTTTGAGCACGCATTTTCTAATCAATCTATACCATTGATCGTTTGTGCCAGGGGTTGCATCATTTCTCTTCTCGAATAATCCAAATTTATTGATAGACATTTTTTTTCAATGCTTTGTAAAGTGTCACACGATGAACTGAATAGATTGTCGGGAACCTTGTTTAATTTATAATAATGCCCGCTTCCCGCAGTTCCTCGATAATCGACAAGATCTCGTTGTCATGCGCGTTGTTGCCAGCTTGGTGCGAAGCATCGAGCAATCGTAGGCGATCCACTAGCTCGTTGGGGTCGTCCCAGTGCACGTAATCAATCTTATTGTTGGTTAGCGTCATAGCGCGAGGCATTCCCATGCCAGATTTTGGGTCGTCCGATTTCACCCGCGTCAACGGTGCGATTATATATTTGTACTTGTCCCCCTTGCTACTCTTCACACGGCCTTGCACATCAAAATTGCGTTTATGCGCATTTGTCGCCAATAATATATGTTTGTATTTTTGCAAATTATCCTCCTGGTAATCAGGTCTTTTCTTGAAGATAAACTCGTACAATCCGGGCGTTCCAATGTACCGCGTGTCGCCTATGATTATATTGTCATCTTTGTCAATCGCGAATCGCTTGTTTCCGATGCGCATTTCATTCTCGTCAAAGTAGACTCCGTATACATTATCAATTTCTTTCTTCTCATCAGCACCGAGGAGAGCGTCCATATACTTTTGTCCTAATGGCCCCCAATCCTTTCGCATCATTTGTCGACCTTCCGACGATCTTAACCAGTGTCGAAGGGATATTTCGGGCGGGTTACGCGTGGTTTCGAAAACATTTTCATCTACGAGTGTTTTGGGTATCACAGGTTGTGCGTTTTTCGGTGTAGATGTTGTCGGCAATGAAGCGTCCAATGGCTTCAAAATATCATATTTTCTTTTTTTCAATGTCTCCTCCTCCTCCTCTTTATATCGCTTGATTATTTTATGTTTACTCTTTTTCGGTATTTCCCCCTCATACCGTGTCTCGATCTTCACACCGTCGTCGTCGTCGGTGTTAGGTTCGTTTTTCACCGAAATCGTCGCGTTGTCGACAATCTTTTGTAGCGGCTCGATAATAGGTTTAAAGTGAGTCTTGACGGCGATATCATCATCGATCTTTCCGGTCTTCAGAGCGCGGTGTTTCTTGCGGATCGATTCGGTCTTCGCAATCTCCTTGGCAACCTTTTCACGCTCGCGAATATTATCAGCCATGTCGGCAGCACTCTCTCTAGAGTTTCTCTCGACCGGGAGGATTGTTGGCGACGACTAATAGCTCTGCGGTATCGCGAACTCATTAAATCCTTTTCTGTATCGCCCGTTCGAAAGCGAGCTGTCCTTGTCTATCACTAGAAATCCATACTTTTGCTGCCAACAAGTACGACATAACTCACTGAAATCCTCATACGACATGTCGGTATTCACGTGATCGTTGTACACGTGCTTCAAATTGATGGCGTCCTGTTTAAACAGGATTAGCAGGTTTGCGTTGTCGCGTATAAGATGTTTCGGTATTCTCGCGTATGTCTGACAGAGATAGAAGCAGTCGATGTTCGAGTGGCGCCCCATTGAGAAGTACTCTCTTATCGTATCTTGCTTGTCGCATGCCACGTCATCAAAGACAAAAATTGAATTTGGACATGCCTCGCTCGGTGGAATGACGTCACTGTTATTTGAGAATGTAAAGTAGCCGATTTCGTCAATCGGCGTCAATAAATCTTCCAAATAGCGATATTTCGGCTGTTGCAGCGATTTAGAGTACACGTACACGTTCTCGAAACGCACACCGTGCGGACTTTCCAGCAGGCTTATCAACACGTTGGTTTTACCGCAGTTTGAGGGGCCGCAAACGATCGCGCGTATAGTTGTTAGTAGCATCGTACCGTGTTTGCGCACACCTTCGTTCACGCTGCAGCGTACTCTGTCGTCGTAATTCATCACTCGTATCGTCAGAGGTTGTTGCACGAATTTCATTTTCTCACTCCCGATTTGACCTCCAACGTCCGCCTATTTATAGCTGCGCGGACTCGCGCTTTGCTCAGTATCGTCTAGAGATTGCAACGGATGTCAACGAAAATAGGCACAGGTGTATTAAATCGTGCGATAAACGCACTTCCGGTCGAGCTTCATATTCCCGGCTATCAATTTTGCGGCCCGGAAACTCGTTTGGAAAAGCGATTGGCTAGAGGTGATCAAGGTGTCAACCCATTGGACGCGGCGTGCCGTGAACACGATATAGCGTACTCTCGGAGCAGCGAACTCGCCGAGAGACACGCGGCGGATAAGGTACTCGCCGAGAAAGCGAAAACTCGCATCGTCGCGAAAAACTCGAGTCTCGGTGAGAGAGCCGCGGCCGCAGTTGTCTGGGCAGCGATGAAAGCCAAGACGAAGCTCGGCATGGGCTTGAAAACGAAAAAGAGGAAGACGAAGAAGAGGGTACTTTCGGCAGCGAAACGAGGCGGATTTTTGCCGATTTTACCAATGCTGGGCGCGCTCGGATCCCTGGTTGGCGGAGCGGCTGGCGTAGCAAAAGCGGTAAACGACAGAAAAGCCGCGCAACGTCAGTTGCAAGAGATACTACGCCACAATCGCGCCATGGAAGGCCGCGGACTGTATCTCGCCCCTTACAAATATGGACGAGGAGCGAAGAAAAAAAAAAAAACGTCAAAAAAACGTTAAAAATGCCGAAAGGTGTAACTACAAATGTGCAATTGCTACAATTTGCAAAACGTATGCACATTCCATACTTTAGAGGTGTATTTATGCGCAATAATTTACCGATAAATGGCGCGCGAGAAAATGAGAGTGGTATCGTTAATCTAGACAGTACAGACGGTCCTGGCACTCATTGGGTGGCGTATGCAAAAAGAGGAAATCGCGCAATTTATTTCGACAGTTTTGGCAATCTTCGACCACCCGAGGAATTGGTGCGATATTTAAATGTGCCGAAATTGGAATACAATTACACCTCTTATCAAACGTATGATCAAAGTATCTGCGGACAGTTGTGCTTGCAGTTTCTCCGAGATTTCTCGCCGCAAATTTAAAGACTGACATTGCGTTATTTAACTCAGTTTTGTCAACATGTCGCTAACACTAACATTGACTGGGAAGAGTAGCGTCCTCGCGGCGACCTACTTTCCGCCCATAGATTTGAGCGACGCGGACTACGAGCTCGGTCTGACGGATTTTGAAACTTATCACACTATATCGAATGTGAATTCCTCGAATAATAAATTTTACTATGGCACAGACAACGCGGAAATTACGATTCCCGAGGGATCGTACAAGCTGCAAGCGATACATGAATTTTTGAAACGTGCACTTTCCCGAAAACATAATGCTGTTAGCGATAAAGGTGTCGACGATGAAGATTACCCAATCGTGCTCCGCGCTAATTACAATACGATGAGAAGCGAGATCAAGTGTGCCTACAGAATAAACTTTAGCATGCCCAACAACATTGGATCGCTGCTGGGATTCTCAAATCGTATACTGCAACCGCGAAAATGGCACAAATCGAACATGGCGATTAATATTATCAACGTGAACATTATCCGCATAGAGTGTAACGTGACCGCGGGTGCATACTGCAACAATAAACTCGTTCACACGATACACAAATTTTCACCAAGGGTACCACCAGGATATAAGATATCGGAAACGCCGGCGCAGATCATTTACCTGCCGGTCTTCGTACGGAGCATTACTGATTTAGTGTTACGCGTTACTGACCAGGAGGGACGATTGCTCGATTTTCGAGGTGAAGAGATAACAATTAGATTGCACGTACGACGGCGGGCCACCCTCGTGCGACGGGATGCTCGTGTTGAATAAAGACACGAAGAACACAATCAGACCAGCAGCAACATTATTCGCTAATATCAAATCAACTACGAAGAAGAGACTCACCTCGTCAAACGTTGCGTTTTTACAATCTTTGGGATTTGCGGTGCGCGCCATCTGAACAATGACTGAGATTCTTAACATCGAGGAAGAGCCAGTCTTTGACGATCGCATCGTCAAGATTGAGACTCACACATACAACCCGTTTGCCAACACAACATTTGGATACAGCGACGAGATAAGAATACCCATACAACAACAGGATTTATATACATTGCCGTATGAGAGTTTCCTCTACATCGAGAGTAAACTGCGGATAACTCATCCAGTTGAGGGATCCAATGTGATGCTGGGAAATAATTGCGTCGCATTCATGTTTGACGAAATTCGCTATGAGCTCGATGGTGTGGAGATTGATCGCAACAGGAATGTGGGAATAACAAGTCTGCTGAAAAACTATGTAACAATGTCATCCGATAGAAGCGTGATTATGCGAAATGCAGGCTGGGATAGCCCGACTACTGTGAATGGATACTTTAATTTTTGTGTGCCGCTGCACATGTTGCTGGGATTTTGCGAGGATTACAAACGCGTTGTTATTAATGCGCGTCATGAGTTGATCTTAATACGAGCGCGCAACAACAATAATTGCCTGTATGGAAATTCTGCACTGGAGCCTGTGATCAACATATTCAAGATACAATGGCGAATGCCACACGTGTTGTTGAGCGAGATTAAGAAGCTGTCAATGCTGCGCGCTCTGGAAAGCGGACGTTACCTCAGCATGGGTTTCCGCTCGTGGGATCTATACGAATTTCCGCTATTGCAGCGTACGACCAAGCATTCGTGGGCCATTAAGACCGCGACTCAACTGGAGAAGCCGCGATATGTAATTTTTGCTCTGCAGACGGGGCGTAAAAATGTCATGTCCGAGGATACGAGTCGATTCGACAACTGTAAATTAACCAACGTGAAACTCTATCTGAACTCGGAATGTTATCCGTACGACGATATGAATCTGGATTTCGATAGAAACAGATGGTCGATTCTGTATGACACGTATGCGCGTTTCTGCAAAAATTATTACGGATACGAGTATCTCGAGCCGAGCCTCACCATCACACAGTTTTTACAAAACGGTCCGTTTGTGATTATCGATTGTTCTCGACAAAACGAATCGGTCAAGAGCGCAACGGTGGATGTGAGATTGGAATTTGAGTGTAAGGAGAATATACCTAATAATACCACTGCGTACTGCCTCATCATGCACGATCGCGTGATCCAGTACAACCCGTTGACCAACGTTGTGCGCAAAATCACCTAAAAAATGTTTACACAAATACGCGTGTGAAAGAGGGGGAGGAGGATACATAATCAAGATGATGTGAGATGTCTGATGTTAGTGAAGTAATACCTCTCGACTGACTCGCATCGAAGAGATCATGTCCGCACCAACGTTTGTCGACCTGCAAGGATTTATCCTAAACAAGCGATTTATCGTGAAGGAAGCGGCAATCCTGAGAAGAGGATATATCCTGTCGCACTATTTCTTCGCATGCCCTGTGCCATGGAGCTGTGCTTATAAAGTCGGAAAGGCGTCAGGCCTCGTGGCTAACTCAACATCATCACAGCTTGCAATGGGAGGATGGAAATGTTCCATACTGCATGGTTCAGCGCTTGATTACGGCAGCTATCAATGGCATAAATGAACAAGACGAGGAGGAAGAGTCCTCTCTTGTGTATGTAAAAGGACTCGAAAAGCGAGAGTGGCTTGCCGAAATAATGGACGATGTGTGCAGCGGTTTCATCATTGAGACCTTGGATGCCATATATGAAGATGTGCCTGCATTAAATAAATTAGATCCCACATATACTCTACGATGTAATAAACATGTAAAAAATTGCGCGTTACAAAATGTATTTAAATTATTTAATTGGTGGTCGGCCGCAAAATCCAGGCTTGGATCCGACGATCATCCGTTTTTTGAATAAACATATTATTTACATACTATTTTCTTTGTTATTTCTCTCCCTCACCAGATATTTCTAAGAAATCCTTTCTCCTAATATTTTTAAATATTTGTCTTTTCCTCCAGATATATATTTCTAAGAATTCCTTTTTCCTAATATTTAATTTTACCCCCACTACTTTTAAAAATTTCTCACGTAATCGTATTTCTAAGAATTTCTTTTACCCCCACTACTTTTAATAATTTGTCTTTCCCTCCAGATATATTTCTAAGAATCCCCTTCTCCTAATATTTTAAATATTTCTCTTTGTTCTTTCCCTCCAGATATATTTCTAAGAATCCCCTTCTCCTAATATTTTAAAAATGACCGTTACTCGATTATTAGTACCTTATTATACAATCAGTCTTTTGTCAATTGTTCTGACTGGTGGTTCACTTTTTAATACCCTCGAGAAAAATATTCTGCACCAAAAAAGCAGCAGCATGAATTACTACATGCCGAGACATGAAGAAACGTGCGAGAAGAAATGCGACGAGTAAGTATAACTTTTTTGTATCTTTTATATTTTTAATTTTATTTTATATTTTTTCTATTTTCTATTTTTATATTTTTTTACGAGTTATAATTTCTTTTTTCCTAATTTAGTTTTAATTTCTTTTTCCGAATTTTTTTACAGCGTTTCGCTGGAGTCTCGTGCGGTTCGTATACTAGGAAGACGATACGCATTGACGACCACGGAATTCAAATTCCTCGAAATCGGCATCAGAGTGGATCCACCGAGTTACGTGGAGATCGCCACAGGAGATCATCGAGGAAAACAGCTATTACTATCTCTCGAAACGTGGAAAGGACTCTACGAGCAACGCCACGCTATTCAAAATTATTTGAACAATGACTCCTCCTCCAACAACGATGTGTATAATTGCATAAGTGTCGGGCCGCTAACAGTGCGATTTCACAAGATAAACGGCACCAAGCTCATAAGTCTCGAACAGCGGACGTGCGCATGATGATGGTCGAATCGACGTTACATCGTATGTTCGAGCTCGATTCATGTATCGAAATAATGTTCGATCGTTTGACGAGGCTCGTCGCAACGGTTGATATCAAATATACGCAATTCTACAATATTGCATCCACTGTAACGAATGCGAGAGAATTGTCGAATGCGATACGCGCTAGCAATGTCTTCAACATGCACCAACTTGTCGATTGCGAGCTGGTGGCTTTAGTTTTTAATATGTAATAAAACTTTATATATAATTATGTATTAAATATAAGATGAATAAATACTTATATGTATATATCATGGTGTACTTTATTTGCGCGCCACCCGTTACATACTTTGCGAGATATAATTATTGTGTCAAGGACAATGCATTCAGCGAGAAAAAAATCGATAATTTTATCTTACGAGGTTTACGCGACCGTCTCATTAAGAGAGAAAGAAAACGGGCCGCAGCGAGAGACGCACGCATTCAAGAGTGAGAGAGAGGGAAGTAGCGGCGAGAGAGAAGACGCACGCATTTGATGCAGCACGCATTCGAGAGAGATGCGGAAGTGAGAGAGAAGACGCATGCATTCGAGAGAGAGAGAGATCCAAGCCTGGATTCAGCGCGCGGCGGTATACGGACTCTCCCGTCGGAGCGAGAGAGAGAGAGAGATTCGGCGGCTCGGGCCTGCGGCGAGAGAGATCCAAGCCTGGATGTGGCGGCGAAAGAGGCGACGGCGAGAGAGGCGACGGCGAGAGATGCGACGGTGAACGAGAGAGATCCAAGCCTGGATTTTGTGAGAGAGATGTTGCGGCGAGGGATGTGAAGGAGAGGAGGAAAAACATTTTTTTTTATTCATTACTTTTTATTCATATTTTTTTTTACATTAGTTTTTTACATTAGTTTTTTACATATTTTTTTCTATAAGGAAAGAAGAAGGGAAACATTTTTTTAAATTAATAAACATTTTATTATATTAATATTTTTTTATTTAATATATTACCGCCGGCATTAGCATTACCCGAGGTGTACCGCGTGGAGGTTGCCGGTCGGATTTACACCTCATATGTCAGAGTATGTGCATGTGTGTATGCGTGTGTGTACTTGTACATGTGTTGCAGTAGAGATGAGGACCCCGCGGTTCGTCACTTCCGCGGTATTTAATGACTCCAAACCCTCTCTACTGTGTGTGTAAATAAAAAATAAAAAATAATATATGTAAAATAAAAAAATATAAAAATATAAAAATATAAAAATATAAAAATATAAAAAATATAAAATATAAAAATATAAAAAATATACGGTGACGGCGAGTGAGCAGCGAGAGAGAGAGAGATGTGGCGGCTCGAGGTAGTGGCATCTACACATAGAAATATAATAACAATAATTTAATATTTTATAGATTTTTTTGGTATTTTAATATACTTACAGCCCTGACGGGACAGTGAGAGAGAGGGGGGGTCGCATCACCCATCGCTGTCATCGGACTCGACATCTGTGCATAGAAATATAATAATTTAATATTTTATATATTTTTTGACATATATATATATATATATATATATATATATTTTTGACATATTATATATACTCACGTCCTTGACATGTGGGACAAGCGTTGGCCAGGTAGAACACGTATAGTCTTTCCCGGCAATCCTCGCAACGCAGTTCGAGTACATTTATGTACCGCGATGTTGTGTGTTCCTCGACGGTCGTGATGCTTAGGAATCTGCCCCTGTTTCTCACGAAACAGCGAAAGCAGATCCTGATCATCCCCCATGGTGCGACGAATGCCATGACATACGACGCCACAGTGCATACCCTCGCTGTCTCGTCGAGGGATGCAGTGGCGCGTATGCCATACATCCGGGACCTCACCGACTCCCGGACAGCGTTGTCACTATCGTACCCGTCGTCATCGTCATCGTCATCGTCATCGTCATCGTCATCGTCATCGTCATCGTCATCGTCATCGTCATCGTCATTGTCATCGTCATCGTCATTGTCATCGCCGTCTTCTTCAATGGGCACGATATCAATGTCCATCTCCTCAATGTCGTCCAGGACGTTGTTCACCTCCCTGTCGTACACAGGGTCGTACACCGCACCATCACCGTCACTGTCGTCGTCGGAGATGGTTATAACTTCCATCTCGTCATCCGGGACGACGACCACCTCCATCTCGTTATCAGGGATGACCACCACCTTCATCTCATTGTCGCTCTTACGCGCTGCGTTCTCCATTTTTTTCACAAAAAAAACTATTTACTCGCTCACTATTATGCTCGCAAATGTCACCGTACTATGACCCGGCAGTGGCATCGGTCCTCAATATATATCTCGTTCAGCCCTTTGTGCTTCACATGCGATCGAACTTATCTCAGAAAGAAAGATGATCGGTCGTAAAAGAGCAGCCGCTGCAGCTGTTGATTATTGTTTTGTTTACACCTCGTGAAAATATGTCTTGACACATTTACTACAATCCTCTCTTTCACGCGTGATAAAACTTATCTCATAAACACTGTTATACTCTTCGCATATATTGTACACCTATTTTATCACAGAAAAGATAAATAGGCTGCCGACAAAAAATCTGGCGATGATGATGATGATGATGATGGCGGTTCTCTCCTATCTGACTCCTCTATTTCTTGGTCCGAATCATAATCAGATGATTGTGTTTTGCATGATACCGATGGTGAAGGCATGTCCATGTAGCCAAATTCATAGTTGTCCACAGTGAAATAATCGACACAATTTTTGTATCGACGTTGATAACATGCGACTCGCTTGTGTCGCTTAGACGTTCTGGTGCATTTAGATAAATCACCAGCCACTCTTACAATGTCTTCATGCGTTTCCAGAAACTGGGCTACACGTCTTGTATGCGGTTTTCGCACACCAAGTTCGCGATTTCGTACATATTGTACAATTGAAGTCACCGCTTCACGTTTATTACAAAACGGGTTATCTTTTTTTTCATTGTGACAGCATACCTCGAGATGTCTATACCATCTCTCGGCAGTCTTATAACACCCCTTCTCATGACACTCTGCATGATTTTGCGGTGCGCTCTCCATTTTTTCAATGTCTATCACTTTTTCACATTTATTACAAAAAAAACTTCTTTGCACACTAAACTTTTTTCTCACAGCTATTTTTTTCCTTGAGGAAAGCATGCGCTCGCCAGTGGTACTATGGTCCGGCAGCTGCATCGGTCCTCATTATATACCCCGATCAACCCTTTGTTCGTCAACGTACGAACGAGAAAAATTTAGATGACGTAAATTTTCGGCGCTTGTTTTGTTTATAAATTCCTGCAGCCGCTGGTTATCGGCGCTGGTATTTCTTCCTAAGATAAACAATAAAGAACCGCCGCTTATTGGGGAGGTACCGCGAGGGTGATATACAATCCCATGCAAAAACATGTCGCAGGCCGCAAGCGGTGAGATTGCAGGCAGCAAGGTCGCAAGCGGCGAGGTTGCAGGCAGCAACTTGTTCGCCCTGAAACTTTACCCGCTGATATTTCTTAGAAATAATATATGTATAGATCATGTATCAACCCCCTTGATTGTCGGCGTATACCAAGCGGTGGCCCTTCTTAAAATTTGATTATCTTAGATTTTCAGAGAACTGATTGTTGGCGCTCGGATCCAAGCGGCCCTTCTTAGAATTTAATTATATTTCTTAGAAAAATACAGATAACGTATGGGGGAAGAAACGCAACCCCCTTGATTGTCAGCGCTCGAAATGCGGCAGCCATTCGCAGAATTTTTATCTTATCAAATTTAAATGAAGAAACGCAACCCCCTTAGTAATAGATATCCGATTGTCGGCGCTCGAAATGCGGCAGCCATTCGCAGAATTTTTATCTTATCTTCGGAGAAAATTTATGAAAACTTTGATACCGCTCAAAGACGCCGCTTATCTTATCTTATCTTGTTTATGAACATATCAGGTAACATGATCCCCTTATCTTATCTTGTTTATAAATATATCAGGTAACATGATCATCCCCTTATCAGGTAACATGATCCCCTTATCAGGTTATCTGATATGTTTATAAACAAAAGATAAGCTTATCTACTGATAAGACCCCCTCCCCCCGCGTGACGTCACCCCCCTCGCCCCCGATTCCCCCCCCGCCCCACACCCCCCTCATTGCCCTTGAGTTAGAACTCCCATAGTATCCCTACTAATATAACACAATTATCTGTATTTGATGTCTTTAATCTATACCTTTCAGTATCAATTACTTTAAAATAAATATAAATTTTTTTATTATAAACTTGAATTCTATATTGTTTCTGTAATACTAAATATTTTGTTACATCTTTTATTTGTTGCATTTGTTCTTGTTCTTTAAGTCTGTTGCAAATTTGCTGCAAAGGGTGTCTTAATGTACAATTTTTTTAAAATTTTAAATAAATAATTTTCAAATGTAAAACAGCTAAAATTTTCTAGTGGGCCATGCTTTACACAAACTACAGGTAAGTGTATTAAACCATGCACGTTATGAGTGAGATATTCATTTCCAGAAATTATTTATCAACAAAATATTCCAAGAGTTGTAGAGCATAATTATTATATGTTAAATATAATTCAAAACTGCTTAAAATTCTAATGGCGTATGATAGAGCCATAAAATGTATATACACATGTATATTTTGTCTGCTATTTTGTAATGCAACAGGTCCGGTATACAATAGAAACTGTCGTAATTCTGTGACTTTATAATATTCTATATCTTCCAGACGTCTTGGTAATCGTGCAAAGTATGTTGGCAAATACGAGTAGTTTCTAAATAATAAAAGCTTATTAAAATTAATTAATAAAAGGCTCGTATAAATTAACGAAATTAAAAAAGGTAAATATTGTAGGCCAACTAAACGAGCAATTAAATAAGATCTAAAGATTTATTAATAATTAAATAATTAAATTCTCATTCCGTTAGAGAAACAATATACAGCGTAAACGTTTCGACTGCACTACAGTCTTTTTCAATACATAAAAATCAAGTATTAAAATACAAAGTTAAATATCAAAACACAAAGTTAGTTAAATATTAAAATACAAAGTTAAACGATTCTTCGCTGATGACCAATGGGTGAGTAAGACGATTGGTCTGAGATTCCAAGTTTTGCGACATTTAATCATCGAGAAAATTAAAAAATCTTTTAACTTACATTATCGTTTTAACAAGTTCTTCTTCTCGACATTTCAAGTGTGTGTTGCGAAGTCTAAATAACAAATGTCAAGGTAGAGAGCGTGATGTATTTATTTATTACCAATGTTTTTTCTAAACTATGATTCAGCTAATTTTTTAAATATGTCAAAATAACTACTGTCTAGCAATTCGGTGTCTTTGTTTAAATTAATTCCATTTTTCTGTTCTTTAATGTGGATTATTTCAGATATTAGCCTTCAATGGTAATTCTTTTCATGATCCATAATCTTAGTATTATCCCAGTCAAATGTATGCTGTTCATTTAAAATGTGTTCCGTGACAACCGAATGTTTAGCAGAGTCTAATTTAATATTATTTTTATGTTCTTTAAGTCTCGTTCCTAACTGTCTTTATGTCTGTCCGACATATGTGTCCGACATATTGTCTCACGAATTCTAATGTTATTTATAGATTGAATTGCAATGATTGTGACGCCACATATGTCGGACAGACAAAAAGACAGTTAGGAACGAGATTTAAAGAACATTGTTGTACCTCGGGTGAGACACAGAAGGGATGTTGTCGAATTAGAAAGTGGACTTCTGAATCGTCGGGGTTTCTCCGTAAATTTTAGTCTTGTTAAATGTAGAATTCCCTTTGTTTATTCATTATATATATCGGAATACAATTTTAACAAGACTCGGCGTATGATTATTTATAAACCTCTGGTAACTTTGTTTCTCTTTTTTGCTCGTTTGACGCGACTCTAGATTTATCCTGACTTTAGCTGACGACTCGTCTGATTGCGAGTCGGGAGTTATCCTCGATGTGTCTCGGTAGGTTGGTCTAATTGAACTCACTCTCTGTTCACTCCCGAATTCTTACGTGAACTCGGTTTTTCGTTATTTCGTTTGGAAGGGGTGCCTGGCGACAGGCACCCGATTGATGCATAGCTTTTGCATATGCGGCTAGATTTTGAGCTAAGAGCTGTTCAAAAGATGAAGCTCTTAGCTTGCGTCTTCGCGGTTTCCGGCCCGCTGCTGTATCAGCGGTCTCCACGCGGATTTTATATCCGTTAACTTGTAATTATAGCCTTTCGGGCTATAACATCCCTCCTCCGTTAAAAAAGAAAAACGGAAGTACGAGGTTTTTCGTTATATCTTTGGTTTTAACAATATTTGCTTATGTTTATATCTTATTCTACGTACAATTATAGTTTACAAATGTTTTATACCCGTTTACAATATAATTACAATCGTTTCTTATTTTCTAAAAATGTGCGCTATTGCTTCTTTACTCTCGGTCTTTTTTTAGTCTTTTTTGTTTTTTATTTTCCAAACTACAATGGCAATAATAGATATTATGGTTAAAGTTATTATTATTATTATTATTATTATTATTCCGCTAGATACCATTGGATGTATAAACTGTTTTTTGCGTGTCGTGATCTAGCCGCCTCGGGGTATGTATTTTTCTTAGTTGTCTATAAATTGTTTTATTTTATTTACATGTATTCGTATCATCCGCCTTCCCTTTTTTATCGTATAATTGACGTCGGAGTTCTTTTTAATTATCGTATACGGTCCTGTCCATAAGGCGTCCAGTTTCTTTGATCGTCCGCGTCATAGCGTTTCATCATATATAAGCACTTTATCACCGACTTTAAATTTTATTTCTTTCGCGTCTTTATCATAATATTTTTTTTATTTGATTTTTTCTTCATTTACGCGATCTTTTGCGATTTGTTGTGTGGCCCTTAACCTTTCCCTAAGCTCTTGGGCGTAGTCATCGTAACTGTAAGTAGCCCTCGGTGGTTTTGTTAATGCCGTCGGTAGGTTGGCTTGATGTCCGTAAATTAACTCAAAAGGCGTGTATCCCGTTGCACTGTGTGGGGTTGTATTATAAGTGAACATTGCATAAGGCGTCCATTCATCCCAGTCGGTCTGGTCAGCGTCAATATAATGCCGAAGATATTCCGCTAACGTCCTATGTGACCGTTCGAGAGCCTCATTTGTTTCCGGATGATACGCGGTTGTTTGCAATTTTTTGATTTTTAATAGTTTTCATGTGTTTTTGAATATTTTACTTAAAAAATTTGTCCCTTGATCTGTTAAAATTTTTTCCGGTATTCCGTGTTCAAAGGATATTTTTGTTACGAATTTTTTCGCGATTGTGCCGGCTTCCTGGTTAGGTATTGGTATTGCCTTACTGAATTTTGTTAGGCTGTCTTAAAATGTCAATAAATATTTACTTCCATTCGTAGTTACTGTTAACGGCCCTACGATGTCTAATGCGCATTTTTCGAATAGCTCGCTAGGCGTATCTGTAATTATTAACGGCGCCTTGTTTTTCCGCGACAATTTATTTTTTTGACATGATTCACATTTGGGGATGTGTTTTTCGACGTCTTTCGTTAGACCAGGCCAATCATGATTTAATCGAATTCTTTTGATTGTTTGTTCGATTTCTTGGTGTCTTCCTGTGGGTGCATCGTGATATTCGTAGAGTATTTGATTCTTTTCCTCTTCAGAATATTTTCTTGTATTATCGTCGAATTTTTCCTCTTCTTTTTCTGCTTTGTCTTCTTCTAACATGAAGATTCTATTTTTTGTCTTCTCGTTGATATCTCGGGTTACTTGTCGGCTTAGCGCGTCGGCATTCGCGTTTGCTCGTCCGGTCTTGTGTATGATTTCATAATCATATTCCTCGAGTTTCAATCTCCAGCGGATTAATCTAGACCCGGGATCAGTTACATTGAACAATCATATCAAAGGTTTATGATCGGTAATTATTTTAAACTTTGTGCCATAAATGTATGGTCAAAAATGTTTAACAGCCCATACAATTGCCAATAGTTCCTTCTCCGTAGTATTATAATTTTGTTCCGCGCAAGATAATACTCGGCTGGCGTATGCGATAGGTCTATCCTTGCCTACCGTTCCTTATGATAGTACGGCTCCGATTGCATAGTCCGAGGCATCGGTAGTCACGTTGAATTCTTCATTGAAGTCCGGATACTTTAGCACTGACGCTGTCATTAATTTTTCCTTTAATTTTTCAAACGCGATTTGTTGTTCATTTTTCTATTCGAACGTTTTCGTTTTCTTCGTTAATTTTGTTAACAGTTTTGCGATTCGCGAAAAATTATCTATAAATTTTCGGTAATAACCTGCTAGTCCGATAAACAATTGTCTTTTACTTTCCGCGGTGTCGGAAAATTTTTTACCACCTCTAATTTCGACGGATCTGGCAGTATACCGTTTTCGGAAATAATATGTCCAAGGTATATCACCTCTTTTCGTAAAAATTTGCATTTGTCAGGCTGTAGTTTAAGACTGTGTTTCCGTAGACGTTGTAATACTTCCGCGAGTCTTCTGTTGTGATCCTCTAAACTGGATCCGTATATAACAATGTCGTCGAGATAAACGAGACATCGGAGCCCTTGTATCCCGATTAGCACCAAGTTCATGAGTCGTTGGAAAGTCGCAGGCGCGTTTTTAAGTCCAAACGGCATTCTATTAAACTCGTAGTGTCCGTAGGGAGTCGAGAAGGCTGTCTTATTTTTGTCGCGCTCGGCCATCGGTATCTGGTGATATCTAGATGCGAGGTCGAGCGTCGTAAAATACTTCGCGTTTCCCAGCTGATCCAAAATATCAGTAATATTTGGCAGTGGAAATGAATCGCCTATAGTTAATTCATTTAACTTCCGGAAATCGACTACTACTCTTAATCGCGGTTTGCCTGTTGCGTCAGCCTTTTTTGGCACTACTAATAACGGTGCATTCCACTGGCTAATGCTTGTACTAATAATTCCATCTTTTAGCATTTCCTGTACTTGCTTGTTCACTTCTAATTTGTGTTTCTCGAGAAGGCGATACGGTCTCACATTGACGGGTGAGGTATCGGCGCGCGTGCTTATCTCGTGTTTTAGTGTTGCTGTGCATGACAGTGGTTCTCCGTTTAAATAAAACACGTCGCTATATTCTTTGCATATTTTTTGTATCGCTTTTTTTTCTTTCTCATTTAAATGTTCTGTGCGTAATAATTGTCAGATTCGTTCGTCACGCGTTAATAGATTCGGAGTCTCGTCTGTATGTATTGTATATAACTCGTGCGCGTTATCTTCGCAAACGTCTTCTACGGTTACAAGGGGTGTGTGGATCTCGACCGGCTTATCAGTTGTATTAATTACACTGATGGGACATTGGTAATTTTTCGGTTCTACTAAACGTTGTCCGATGTAGATTCCTGAGGCGGCTTCTTTGGCTCGAATGATCCCTGTCTTATTATGATTTGCTTTCGCTTGTATAATTGTTTCACTACGCGGCTTTAAGGTAATTTTGTTATACGGTTGCAATTTTAGGACGGCGTTTCCAATTTGTAATTCGCGTTTTTTGTAATCGCATGTGACTTGCTGCTTCTGGAGGAAATCGATTCCTATGATCCCGTCGTATTCCATCGGGAAATCATCCTTCACGACGTAAATCGCGTGTTTTATTTTGTTTCCGTTTAACTCAATGGTTGCGTACATTTTTCCGATCGTCTTTGCTTTGTGACCGGTTATTCCAACGAGGGTTATTTTATCATTGTAAATTTCGGTCTCGCCCTTTAAGTGTTTCACTTTTATCAATGAAATTGTAGCTCCCGAATCGTAAAGCATATTTACTTTTCCGTCTTTTGCCTCTCGCATGGGCAGAGTAATTATATTTAAACTCGCTTTCTCTTTCGGCGTTCGGCGCACGTGTGTCACCTGATATTCGAGCGCGCGAGTCTTCTTAATCTTATCTCCGCGCTTTCCGTCTTCATCGCTGCTACGTTCGGACTCGGAATTTCTCTCCTGCCGGATTCTTTGATTATCTATTTTAGTAATACTGCGCGGGTTTTTTCGATCTTCTGGTTTGTTCCGTGGGGGCGTCTTATTTTTCGGTCGCCCATTTAACTCCCAACATTCTTTGCGGTTATGTCCATGCTTCTTGCAATAATTGCAAAATTTTTTGATGGCGGATACGCGCGAGGATTTTTCCGGTTTCGGGAGCAAGTATTTGCTGTTGCGACATTCTCGTTCGTAGTGTCCCGATTTTCCGCATTTATAGCATTGCACGGCGTTTTTTGATGATTGCGACGGCGCTTGATCATATCGATTTCGATTTGTATAGTAACTTGATCGCGATGTGTTTGTGCCCTTTACCTTTTCCTCGGCGGTTGCGTCAGTTATTGCCTCTTGTAGCGTTTGGTAATTTCGAGAACGAATAAGCAGTTGTATCTCGTCGCGTAGTCCTATTTGAAAATTTTGCAAGGCTTGCTTTTGTATGGTACTTAAAATAATCCGCTTTTCGATGGTGAAGTGATCTTATTCTTCCGTCATGAATTCGTATAATTCCATAGCTAAGGTGTCGACGCGCGTTCCGAAAGCTTGCGCGCCTTTGTTTACCTGTTGCTTTAGAGAATTAAACTCTATCTGCAAGTGCATAGTGCTTTGCCTACTCTGATACGAAAGTTCCAATTGTCGCTTGAGTTCGTCATACGTCTGTATGTCTCGCGGTTGAAAATCTAACATTGCTTTGCCTTTTAATTTCGTACACAAAATAGCTCCCACCAACCCTCTCTCATTAACAGGGTGTATATTTTTCATAGCATAAATGCATGCGCTTAAAAATTCTTGCAGTTTGTGTTGTGCCATCCCGTTAAATTCCGGGATCATTTGTCGTGCTTCTTTTAATGAGATAAAATACTCATGAGGGCCTTGTCAATGTCTAGCGTCATTCTCCGTCCGTCCGTACATAAAGTCATATCTTTTGTTATCGTACTCTGGGTATCGCGTTTCTCCCTCAAGTGTATGTGCGTGTGTGTCCCGGCGGATCTGACACCGTTCGTCGGCGTATGCGTTAGATTCACGAATTTGTTCGCGCAATACATTTATTTCTGTGAGCATTTCCCTACGTAACTCTCGCATGCCTCTCATTATTTCGCGTAGCATAGGGTTTTCTATGCTTGCCTTCCTATAATTAGGAGTTTCGCGCATCTCGGCTTCTGTAACGCGTCTATCTATGTATCGTCTAATATCGCGAGGGTTATCTGTTCCTATATCGCTATTAGGGGATGGTGTATGTACATCGACTTCCACGAGTCGATTATTGTCGCGAGCTATGGTACCGTGAAGACGGTCAATCTCGCGGTCGATGGCACCCTCTGACATATCCATGACACCGTTCGGCGGTGTTCGCAACATGTTCTGATATTTGCTCGGATCAAAAATACTACTGTCGTAGGACGTAAGCGAGAATTCTCCGCGTTGCGACACGTTACTAGGAGTTCGACTTACGCGTACTTTAATTTCGTTTCTTAATTTTTTATTGGCGTCGATTTCTCCTTTTTCAAATAGGCTCTCGTCGAAAATATCAAACAAAAATTTGCGTTCGGCTTTCTCGTGAGTAAATAATTCTGAGTCGCTCTCACTTGAATAAATTGCTTCTAATTTTATTCGCACTTTTTCGAGATTTTTTTAAAGTTACCGGTAATGCTCTGATTGATCGTTTGGCTGAGTCGCTATGTAACTACGATTTATTCTTTAACGCTTGTCGGGGTGTTTCGCTCTCCTCCGACATTCACGCAATATATATAAAAAGTTTTATTCGGACTTACATTAATACGGCTAGCATAATTATCGCTCGCTTGCTGACGCTGCAGGTCATCGCTCGGCGGTGTTGATACGGCTGGCGGTCCGGCGTTGTAAGGTGATCCTGCGGGTCGCTGTACGGTGCGATGCGTTGTCCGTGTGGTAGTCGTAGGTCGGCGTTGTCCTTGGACGTCGGCGATCCTTTTCGATTCTCTGTTGCTTATCACTCGTTGCACTGCTTATGTTGTCCGCTCTCTCTTTCTCTCGTTCTTATCGTGGTTTCTGTTTGTTCCCGTCAGTGTTACTGACGTGCCCGTCTAACACATTTATTAAATTTTGTGTTTTTACAGGTCTTCGCCTTGTGAGGGAACCTCGGCGATCTCCGGCTATCCCACCGCTGCCACCAATTTTGTTGTGTGCCTCGGGTGAGGCACAAGGGGTCGCGCCAAATTAGAATGAGGATCCGGGGCGTCAGGGCTTATATCGGGTTGATTAAGTGAACACACGTTACTTTTCACTATTAAAGAACTTTTATTTCAACTAACCGCTTGACTTTTCTTTATTTCACCAATGTTACACTTGTGCGTATATCTGTTTAGCGGCACTATTTAACTATAACTTCGCGTATTGCGCGCGACTGCAAAAAGATGTTAAAGATCGCACGCGGCTAGCGAGGTCGTTTTAACTAACGACTCGAGATCGACTTCGGAGCGACTTGGGAACGACTTTGCGATTGCCGGGCGCGTCTCTTTCTCCGTTTTTATAATATCGCTTTTTTGGAATTTCCTTGATCGGAAGGGGTGCCTGGCAACAGGCCCCCTCGGTTAAGGACCTAGGTGCAAGCGAGGTAAATTCAAAGTCCTTCTGCTTTGCTTGCACGTTGGGCAATTTCGATACCGCGTATATCTCGCCGCGTATGCGTTCTTACGCGGTCAGTGTCCGTCGTCAAGCGGATGCAATATGAGTAGTTATTTCTTAATAGTTATATCTTTTAAGGATATAACAATAAAAATAATATTAAATTAGACTCTGCTAACATTCGGTTGTCACGGAACACATTCTAAATGAACAGCATACATTTGACTGGGATAACACTAAGATTATGGATCATGAAAAGAATAACCATTAAAGGCTAATATTTGAAATAATCCACATTAAAGAACAAAAAAATGGAATTAATTTAAACAAAGACACCGAATTGCTAGACAGTAGTTATTTTGACATATTTAAAAAATTAGCTGAATCATAGCTTAGAAAAAACATTGGTAATAAATAAATACATCACGCTCTCTACCTTGACATTTGTTATTTAGACTTCGCAACACACACTTGAAATGTCGAGAAGAAGAACTTGTTAAAACGATAATGTAAGTTGAAAGATTTTTTAATTTTCTCGATGATTAAATGTCGCAAAACTTGGAATCTCAGACCAATCGTCTTACTCACCCATTGGTCATCAGCGAAGAATCGTTTAACTTTGTATTTTAATATTTAACTAACTTTGTGTTTTGATATTTAACTTTGTATTTTAATACTTGATTTTTATGTATTGAAAAAGACTGTAGTGCAGTCGAAACGTTTACGCTGTATATTGTTTCTCTAACGGAATGAGAATTTAATTATTTAATTATTAATAAATCTTTAGATCTTATTTAATTGCTCGTTTAGTTGGCCTACAATATTTACCTTTTTTTAAAGCTTATTAACTTGTAACGGAGCACCTTTCCCGACGCCACGGATCGGCTCGCCGGTGCCAGGATTCGGGAAGAGGGGAGACTCAGATTTGCAATGACACACGGTTGCTCTGGTAAAAGTAGAGTTTATTCGGGCCACCTTTCTGTGGTTGACCCGTGATTCAAACCATCAATACACAGTATAGTATAATCGGACGAAACGCGACCAGATGATACGGACGCGGACACGACTTATTACTAGAAGTTACAGATAGGAAGATTACGGACGAAACGCGACCAGACTATACGGACGCGGACACGACTTATTGCTAAAATTGACGGATAGAAATATTACGGACGAGACTCGACCAGATTATACGGACGCGGACACGACTTATACTTAAAGTTTCCAACGCGGACACGCGTACGGACGCCCTGAGAAGGGCGAACTCCGTCGGGCGCCGGTGACTTTCGGATAGGACCCGGTGACCGAGAACTCTCGGCCTACTCGACGAGAACGCTCGTCGGCCGGGGTGACTTACGGACAGGACCCGGTGACCGAGGACGCTCGGCCTGCACGACGAGAACGCTCGTCGGCCGGGATGATTTACGGACAGGACCCGGTGACCGAGAACGCTCGGCCTGCACGACGAGAACGCTCGTCGGCCGGGGTGGTTTACGGACAGGACCCGGTGACCGAGAACGCTCGTCGACCGGGGTGACTTACGGACAGGACCCGGTGACCGAAAACGCTCGTCGGCCGGGGTGACTTGGAGTGTCGGAGTTGAGGAGTGATCCCTGAGTACGCTCGAGGGACCAGGACGGGACTGGTGCCGAAGTCTCGGCTGCGCCGCTCTTTATACCCGTCGGCCACCCCACTCTAAGACTAGCTTCGAGGGGGTCGAGTGACATGTGGGGGCGAAAAGGCGGATTCCCAACGTGTTCGTGTGGTGGCCCCGAAAGGGGCCGTTTATATGAGCGCGGGCGACTAGTGACGGCTAATCGGGTCGTCACAAACTTTTTTGTCATTTTCTGATAAGCGAATAATTTTTTCCCTCATATTAAAAATATTAAAATCTATTTTATAACCCCCAGATATACAATGTGTATACTATCGAGAGGTATTTGTGAAACTAAACCCATATTCAATTTTTTAAAAGGACTTACACCTTTATGAAATTCTTCGTCTAATTTATTTTGAAAACTCATATAATTTCTTAATTGTTCATTATTTTCTAAAAATACAACTTTTCCATTGATAAAAGTTCCTTCTTCAGTACATTTAGTGCAACTAGAATAATCTGTGTGACCTTTAATACATAAAAGAAAAGATTTTGCCGGAGCATCGCAGAGAAGTTTACTAACTTTTAAATAATCGAATTCTTGATGTTGCCAGTCGATAATTAAAAGAATAAATAATTTTAAAATTTATTGACCAATACTGGCTAATATATATTTAAAAATCACCACAACATTTCGACCGTGGGTTTTGGTTCTTATCAAGTGTACTTAAAATTAAAATCGTGAACATGTTATGCGAACGAAACTTCTTGTCATAATGTCATTATAATAATGTGCATTTAATAAACAAAACGTTTCAGACAAAAATTTTAATATAAAAAAACTTATTTAAAGATTTGAACGGTTTAAAACATTGCTAAAATTATTTAAGGTCATCGTAAATCTTTTAAATGAAATCACCACATTTTTTATATAAATAAATTTTTCAAAGTATTCGACATAAAAAGATATAGATAAATAGGTATACTATGGGGGTTCTAACGCAGGGGCAATGAGGGGGGGAAGGGGGTGCAGGACAAGGAGTCTCCAGGGCAAAGGGGTATAACATTACGCGAGCAGGGGATCTTATCAGCTCAAGTTTTAAGATAAACTTATCTTATCAGCTCAAATTTTAAGATAAAGAGCGGTTATCAGCTCATGTTATATGATATCCTAAAAAAATCATAAAAATGAAAAGGTCAGGCCATGTTCAAAAGAAGGTACTCAAAAATTTAAACGATCTAATAATAAATTATCACAAAAAGTAACTGATATGTTATTCAAGGTGCCAGTTCAAAGTGAACATACGTAAAGTGTATATTATCTAAATTTAGTAATAATATATTTAGTATAATATAATAATATATTATGAAAAGTAACTGTGATATTTTATTCAAGGTGCAAGTTTACATTGAACATACATACATATAAGTAAAACTGATTACAATTTGATTCTAGAAAATAAGTGCGATATGTTATTCTTAGTGCACAAAATATAATAGTCGTTTATAGAGATTTGATTTGAAATTCATACTAGCCCGTACAATGAAAAATAATTGCTCGTAATTCCAGAGTACCAATTTGTTAATGACTCAGAAAAATAACATGGCGGCCTGCTCTCAAAAAACTTTGGATAGAATAAATAATTGAAATAAGAGTTGTGAAAATTGTATAAATTAAAAATCTCCAATCTTTTTTTAGTAAAATTTCCCGTTAATGACCATCATTAACCTAGGCAAGGTGGCATATGTGATTGGGATTTAACATTATCAGTAATTTATTGAACAGACAGAGAAAAGTTTTGTTGTATGCATCGGTTCAGTGTTTGAAATAACCATACTACCCGTACTATCCATATACTGTAAAGCACAAATTCTTCATTTCTATCATAAATAATATCTATTTATTAAAATTTTAGCAGACGTCTTTTAAATAGAAAATAGTGTCTTGCGATCATGAAGAATAGGTTTTGAATAGCAATGTTTCATTTGACTTACAATTTTCTTCAGAAACACAGAAGAAAAAGGTATTTGTATATAGTTTTGTATATTCACTTCGTTGTGTGTAGAGCTTTTAAAAATACGTTGAATCCTTATTCTAATCTAATCTTCTTCTAATGTAATACTTTTCGTACTTCAAATGTTGTAATGATTCTGTAAGAGCTTCGACATTATTTCTAAATGGACATTGAAAAACATCATAGTTTTTTGAGAGCAGGCCGCCATGTTATTTTTCTGAGTCATTAACAAATTGGTACTCTGGAATTACGAGCAATTATTTTTCATTGTACGGGCTAGTATGAATTTCAAATCAAATCTCTATAAACGACTATTATATTTTGTGCACTAAGAATAACATATCGCACTTATTTTCTAGAATCAAATTGTAATCAGTTTTACTTATATGTATGTATGTTCAATGTGAACTTGCACCTTGAATAAAATATCACAGTTACTTTTCATGGTAATATATTATTACTAAATTTAGATAATATACACTTTACGTATGTTCACACTTTGAACTGGCACCTTGAATAACATATCAGTTACTTTTCATGGTAATATATTATTACTAAATTTAGATAATATACACTTTACGTATGTTCACTTTGAACTGGCACCTTGAATAACATATCAGTTACTTTTTGTGATAATTTATTATTAGATCGTTTAAATTTTTGAGTACCTTCTTTTGAACATGGCCTGACCTTTTCATTTTTATGATTTTTTTTAGGATATCAGTTACTTTTTAAAGTACAAATATATAGAGCAGCTTTCTAGTAATTCAAGTATCACAAATATATGTATTTTCGATTCTTATCACATAACTTTGTATAAGTAACAATTTATGCAATACAGTTCAAAATAATTGAAATATATATGGTATATATGTACATATATAAAATATATAATTATATTATAGTATACATATATATTTTATTTAATCATATATGTAAATGTTTGTATAATTGTAATAACTTTTAACGATACATTGCACATTTATTTCAATTGTAACAGAATGAATTTATAAGTATGCTGTCTTCTAAGCTGGGCAATAGAGCCAAGGAAACGAAACGAAAAATTAATTAAACGGAACTGTATCTCAATTTGAGATCCCAAAGTTCCACATATAAATTAATTTCGAAACTTACATATGGAGAAATAAGCGAGAAAAATATAGGTCCGAAAAGTCGCTTTTCGGACCTATATTTTTCTCGCTTATTTCTCCATATGTAAGTTTCGAAATTAATTTATATGTGGAACTTTGGGATCTCAAATTGAGATACAGTTCCGTTTAATTAATTTTTCGTTTCGTTTCCTTGGCTCTATTGCCCAGCTTAGAAGACAGCATACTTATATTATTTATATTGAGAGCCGATAAAAATATTTATTTCTGAGAATGAATTTATATTCTTGTATAAATATTGAAAATAAAGAATGGGCCCCTCCATCGCCCATTCTCGTGAGAACGCAACCATATATTTTTCTTCGTCTCTCCGATTTTAACACGACATACATATTTCTGTCTGATAATTTTTTTCTTGATGATACTTTTTGAAATGTCATGAAGCCTAGGTCAAATAAGAAACTTATTGCACTCGTTTTAATGCAGCGCTTACAGCAGCTTTTATAAAGCGCCAGAGCAGCCGATATTTTATTTTGGCGCTTACGGCAACTTTTATACAGTACTAGAACAGTTGATGTTTTAATGTAGCGTTTACGGCAGCCTTTATACAGCGCCATTATTTAATCTGTTCTAAGAACAATATGTATGCCCCTTGTGCTCCTTTGGGCCATTTTTTCTTGAACACTTCCATATCATTAGAGTAATACCATTCCGATTTTGTGTCAGCTCTCAACATACACGTGTAGTGACCACGATTCATTTCTTCACCTTCGTAAAATATAGCGCTTATTACCTTGTACTTTTTTTTATTAATCGTGATATTACTCGTCGACACGGCGGTAATCCGATTGTTGATAATTTTTTTAGAAGCACCGTTTACAAAAGTATATAAATTGAGCTGTATTACTACGACGGATAAAGTTGATTCGATTACGGTTTTCATTTTCAACACGGTACCCTTACATTCGTTACAATTGCCGTTTATCGTTTCCCATTTAGAAAATTTTACATTAATCAAACTTTGTAGAGTGACACCTTTTTTGCTTTTTAATGTCGAATGTATAGGTAATATTAGCAAACTACTGCTTTCCAGCTTAGTTACATTGTAATTACATTTGACATTCGAGCAACATGTTACGTGCTTTAATTCGAGTTCTAATACATCATTGATGTCGGAAAACGTCGACATTAGAGTCGTAAAAAATTCCGAAACATCTTGTTGTGTTCGTTCTTCAAAGCGTTTTCCGACAGATCTTCTAACCGCTTGAATGTTGCAATATTTACGTTCACCATACGCGCAGATGGCATCAGTCAATGCATTCGATGCTTTATTTTTCAGTATTTGTTGCCTAATACGTACGCAATGAAACGCACATTGTAATATTACATTAGCGTAACACGAAACAGCATCGTTATTGCAAAGACCATATATTTTCCACGTAACTATACTTTCTGGTTCCTCACAATCATAATTCTGCACATCATCAATGATATTAGGGATAGCCCATCGACGATCGTACATTTTTACAACCTTTTTCTTGGACGGATTGATTTGTGGCAGTTCAGATTTGAATATAGATCTCAGTCGATTATATTCTACAATGGCTATCGAGTTTGCTTTAACTGATGCTGGATTGAAATTTATCAAATGTAGACCTTCCAATTTACTTACTCGTGACAAACCTACATAGGCTTGACCATCACTGAATACAGTCGTTCCTAAATCCATCATTGCATTGTTACATGTAATTCCTTGACTTTTGTGTATAGTTATTCTATAACTGAGAGACAATGGAAATTGTTTCCGATGTACCACTAATTTGTGGAATACTTCAAATTTAATATCTACTTTTGTTATTGCGATTTCTTTGTTATCCGAAATAACTATTTTGATGGAATCAATACGATTGCCGTCAGCAGAGCGATTAACTGCAACTACATTGCCTATCGTTCCATTGACAAGTCCCAAAGTTACGTCAATGTTTTGTCGAATTATCACTTTAGCGCCAATTTTAATCGCTATTACTCTTTCAATGCCAGCTGTTTCAGACACTTTATCATCTTTGTCTTCCAAAATTTTATGCACCTTATTTTTCATTGCTGGAGCACAGTCGACATCATCTTCTATCAGTAGAATTTCATCGCTGTCGATTTTATCGAGCATTGCTGTGTTCAAAACCTTGCACAAATAACACGTGGCAATAAAAATTGTATCAATCGGTAATTGATTCATATAAGTGCAAAGTTCATTCAATCTTTCGTCGCAACTACTTTCTTTAAAATTGATTTTTCTAGACTGAAGAACATTGATGTCAGAATCCGTTACTAAACCTATTCGTATTCTAGAAAGTATATCACGATATGTATTGTTACATCTTTGTTGCATATTAATCAAATGTTTGTCGTACTCAAACAATCTCCACAAATCTCATCCACCCATGGTACCTAAATACTTCTGAATCTCTGATCGAGACATTTTAACAAACGAAAATTGTCCTTTTACAGGAGGAAGCTGCAACAAGTCCCCAAACAGGAGAATGTGTTTTCTGCCAAAGAAACCATCATCTGTATCTGTCGTATCAAAGATTTCACATAATCGTAGATTGATAAACATAAATGTCACATTTGAAATCATGGATACTTCATCGATTATAAATAATTCGACATTCTTTAATTTGTCTCTCAAAGTTTTCAAGACCATGTCTGACAATTGCGTATATTTTGGTGTAGATTCATGACTAACGGGTAGTTGAAACATTCTATGGATTGTCAAGCCATCGATATTGAATGCTGCGATACCCGTGGGAGCAGATATGGCAGTCGTTTTTTCCAAATTTATTCTGATCCAATGTTTAATCGTTTTAATTAGAAAACTTTTCCCTGTACCACCCTCGCCACTTACGTACAGTCGCAGAATCTGATTCTTATCTTGTAAAACTTGGCATACTCCATCAAAGACTCTTTTCTGGTCTTCGTTCAATTGCGACATCATTTGCGATAAATCAATCGGGTCGTCAATCTTACCAAAATCTTCCAGATCTTTCATCGCGTCAGCTTCTATCGGATTACAATCCAGTTCATCGTCATCGGATTTGTCTCTGTCTGCTGTTTTCAGATCATTTTCGCGCTTCTCGATTAATTCAGCAACGTTCTCAAAAACTTTCTGTATTTCTTCGAGCCTTTCGTGATATTTCATTGCCTTCGTTAAAACAGACTCTGAATTCTTAAAGGCATCCGTGTAAGTCTTGAATGTACCTTTGAGTTCACTCAAATCTCTCCATGGTTTGAACAGAAGAAGCAGCGAGTAAAAGTATTTTTCGGGCTCAGTTTTTATATTAAATCGATAATGGGTAATTAAATAACCCTTTTTTCGTTTTTTTTAAAATAAACCCGATGCCAGTTTGTAACACTTGACTTTGTCATTATTTGGCATCTGTTTCGTAATTTCCCAGAATCTGGCAAAATCGTACAAATTCAATGATTCTAATTCCTGAGGTCTATTTGGATAGTAATCATCGATGAGTGACGAACAGTAAATATTCGTAGAATTTTCATCGAGAGCTTTAATTTCATTAAATGTTTTAACTTTTCTATTTCTCACCTCATTAACATCGATCCATTTGACCATGTTATCATTATCCGTACCGTACAAGGTATTCCCTAATAGTGTATCCGCAGCTTCTAAAGCACCGTATTCTCTGTTATTAAATGAACGCATTACAAAATTCCACAGTTTCGATGCCAAGGACTTATTCGAATCTATCACTTCAAAGTCTGTATTGCATTTTTCCGACTTTGTCGTGTATTTTGTTAAATATGAAAACTCTGATTTTTTTCCAATAAATTTAAAAACTCTGATTTTTCTCCAATAAATTGTATGTCCATATTTCCCTCCCAGGCTAATTTGATAGCCGGATTATAATCGTTTATAAACCTTTCCGACTCCTTGCGAGGAAGATCGTACAATCTGCTCTTACTGCGTAAATTTTTTCTACCGACTATCGAAGTGATAACGTCTCTTAAAACGAAATTCTCAGTAACCGGCCGAGGAAAATCGAACCGACACTTTCTGTATATATTAGTTTCCGTTTTTTTCGTATGCATGCAATACGAGTTATGTTTATGATTCTGATCACTTATTACCGTATCGTACAACGTTGGCGAAACATTTTCATCTGGAATTTTACACGTTACGTATTTTTGAATAAACGTAGCAACTTCTTCATCCGGCGATTTTCCTATTACTGCAGCATCTTTTATTCAAATCATACAATGCATGTGCTGAATACCTCTACTTTGATATTCCAATCGCCAGAAGTAATGAATAACCTTTCCTATTGGATTATCGAACGAACAAATAAAATCAATCATGGCTTTGAATTTTATGCACATAAACCTAGAAGTACTTACAGGGTCGTATGCGACTAGTTCGCTGATGCCTAACTTCTCTTTATCGGGATTCATATCTCGTAAATATTCACCCAAATCGGACCATTTCCATTCACTAGGACTCAAAGTCAAAAACCACGTCGCTGGACCGTAATGCAAAGTCATGCATTTTACATTATTGGACGGTTGTCGCCAAAATTGATCCGTATTTCTCAATTTTGCAAAAATACTCATTAAATTCGATTCTAATTCGTAACCTTTTAATTCGTTCAAGTATCTACCAGCAGTGTATTTCTCTCGTGGGTTAGTAACCATCATCGTATAATAGATACCACTTTTCAACTGTCGGTAGTTAGCATCATTGAGAAGGAAAAACAGATACTACAGATTCAACCTGAATCTACTATGTTTCGACATCAATCGTGTTCTAATAAATAAATATTCCGGCAATGCAAAGTTTCTATTTTCTCGTTGTCCATTGACACCATCAGGATATAAATCAGGGAAACACATGACATCCAAATATTTATAACGATTATCCATTGGAAAATCTTCAATTTTCATCATTTGATAAAGCTTCAATGCAGATTCGTTATCGATTCTTTTCGCGTGTATTGGGTATATTGTATACTGATCGTTAATATCCGAATCTTCAGTGATTTGTGTGAGGAAAGCCCTACGTTTTAAAACGATTTGATCATTATTATTTTTGTTTTCCTGTACATTGTACAAATTCAATGCTGGTAATTTCTCAACCACCTCATTTATTTCTTCATTGTCGCTTTCGTCATCGACAATCCGATATTCTTCCTGCAACTTATCATTTAATAGATCATCAGATGACGCCGGAAGACGAATTTTCGAGTAATAAAGATTATTTTCGTTTAACCATTGTAAAGCCTTATACACTTTATTAATATCTACCAAATTTTCCCAAACCACTTTAGATTTTTTGGGTATATCTCGAACGAGAATGTGCAACTCGTGATTCAAATTTATAGGATCTTCCGGAGGACATACCTTATCCAATGTTTCTTGTAAAGGTAGAGGCAAATGAAATGTTCTACCTTTTACTTTGCGGATCATTTGTCTATGCGGTATGTTTGTTCGAAACATTGCCCATCAATTGCACTACTTGAAAGCTGCTCATTCTCTTGATTAACATTTTTTCGTAATCACTGAAATCTGACAAAACATCTGGTAATGGTTTTACCGCAAGATTATTCAAAATGCAAGTAGAAGGCAACAGGCCTTTTTGAAATTTACCCAAACAAAGCTTACAAACGAATTCAGTATTATTACTGTGTTCTATTACGTTTGCTATCAGATCTTTCCAAAAAAATCCGTCTATTGTTTTTTTCAGCTTCTCGAGCTTAGAAACGTCTCTTCTCAAGCATAATTTTTCGCAAGAGATGCAAGGGATACGTGGTAAATCCAACAATCGCTTTTTCATGACTTTAAATGCTTCGTAATTTTGCGAGAAAATTTTTTCCTCGTCTAAACAAACATCAGTTACATTTTTTGGATAAAATCTTGCTTTATTCTTAAAATCATTGGAAATTTCAACTAATTTATCCATATTGATGAATCTCAAAAATGAAAACAGTTGACAAAACTTATTATAATTGTCGATCAATTTGTAAACATTTCTTCGAATATTCCTCACGAAAAGAAAATGCGGTGATAAAGTGTTTATCGTTGCAATGTATGACTTGCAAAGATTCGGATTTGTATAGCATTCCGGAGGATGTCCTAATCTGCTACTCGTACGTGAAACGGAACAATTTTTTAGCTGCGCTATGAATTTAACATTCATTATCTTTTTCAAAGTACCTTCTTCAAACAGTTTCAAAAATTTTACAAACTTTTCCATGGAAGTATCATTTATGTGGCATTTGTTCTCATCACAATGCCACATTTTTAACTTTTTATCATTGTTATCTATTAACGGCAAAACATTTATTACTCCGTGAGGAGAGGATTGTCTCATTATAAGTGGTTGCTCAAACTTTTTCCTTTGCTCGTAAGCAGTTTCATAAAAGTACGCTTCGGAAGACGAAGTATGTTTGGATAAGCCACAACAAGCAATTATTTTTCATTGTACGGGCTAGTATGAATTTCAAATCAAATCTCTATAAACGACTATTATATTTTGTGCACTAAGAATAACATATCGCACTTATTTTCTAGAATCAAATTGTAATCAGTTTTACTTATATGTATGTATGTTCAATGTGAACTTGCACCTTAAATAAAATATCAGTTACTTTTCATAGTAATATATTATTATTAAATTTAGATAATATACACTTTACGTATGTTCACTTTGAACTGGCACCTTGAATAACATATCAGTTACTTTTCGTGATAATTTATTATTAGATCGTTTAAATTTTTAAAGGTTTAAATTTTTGAGGACTTTCTTTTGAACATGGCTTGACCTTTTCATTTTTATGATTTTTTGGAAATAGGGTGAGAGAGGACGAATGAGGGTAAGAGAAGACGAGATGGGCGAAAGAGAGTGAAAGAGAACGAAAGAGGGTGAGAAAGGACGTACGAGGGTAAAAGAGGTGAGAGAGAGTGAGAGAGAACGAAAGAGGGTGAGATAGGACGAAAGAGGGCGAAAGAGGGTGAGAGGGAATGAAAAAGGGTGAGACAGAATGAAAGAGGGTGAGACAGAATGAAAGAGGGTGAGAGAGGACGAAAGAGAGTGAAAGAGGACGAAATTGGGTGAAAGAGGGCGAAAGAGGATGAAAGGGACGAAAGAGGGTGAAAGAGGACGAAAGAGGGTAAAAGAGGGTAAGAGAGAATGAAAGAAAGTGAGAGAAGACAAAGGAGAGTGAAAGAGGACGAAACAGGGTGAAAGAGGGTGAGAGGGAATGAAAGAGGGTGAGAGAGAATGAAAGAGGGTGAAAGAAGACGAAAGAGGGTGAAAGAGGGCGAAAGAGGGTGAAAAAGGATGAAAGAGGGTGAAAGAGGGTGAGAGAGAACGAAAGAGGGTGCGGTAGGATGAAAGAGGGTGAAAGAGGACGAAAGAGGGTGAAAGAGGACGAAAGAGGGTGAGAGGGAATGAAAGAGGGTGCGAGAGAATGAAAGAGGGTGGAAGAGGACGAAAGAGGGTGAAAGAGGGCGAAAGAGGGTGAAAGAGGACGAAAGAGGGTGAAAGAGGACGAAAGAGGGTGAAAGAAAGTGAGAGAGGACGAAAGAGGGTGAGGTAGGACGAAAGAGGACGAAAGAGGGTGAGAGGACGAAAAAGGGTGAAAGAGGACGAAAGAGGACGAAAAAGAGTGAAAGAGGACAAAAGGGGGTGAGAGGGAATGAAAGAGGGTGAGAGAGGGTGAGAGGGAATGAAAGAGGGTGAGAGAGGACGAAAGAGGTTGAAAGAGGCGAAAGATGGTGAAAGAGGACGAAAGAGGGTGAAAGAGGGCGAAAGAGGATGAAAGAGGACGAAAGAGGGCGAAAGAGGGTGAAAGAGGACGAAAGAGGGTGAGAGAGGACGAAAGAGGGTGAAAGAGGCGAAAAAGGGGTGGGAGTGGGGGTAGGGATGGGGGCGGGGGGCGGGATGTGGGAGAGAAAGGGGTGGGTGGAAGTTGAGGGAGGTGTGAGTGAAAGGTGAGAAGAGATTTATATATATATATATAATCCTGATGACGTCAGCGGTCAGAGAAGAAGAAGAAGAAGAAGAAGAAGACGACGTTATTTCATTTTTCATGAAAAACGTCACTTTTTGACCGCTTGTATCTCCAGAACGGCTTGACCAATTTTATTTTTTCTTGGCTCAAATTACTCGTGGCGATGCCGCCTTTCAGGTTATATGCAATTCAAAATTTTTTATATTTTAGTAGTTCTACACCTCCAAAAAATGGACTTTGATGGTGCAGGATAAGGAGACTTGTAGTGTCTTTTAAGGTCTTTTAGGGTTTGAACATGGCCGGAGACACTACCGCGTCTCCTAATATTAAACAAAAGATAAACAGATATCTATTACCCAAAACAAGATAAGATAAATACATAGATATCTATAACTACAATATCTTTTATTTGCGGCAAACGCGTCGAGAGCTGTTTTCGCGGAAGAGGGGGATAAAGAGCGTATTGCATTTCGCCCTCGCGTACCTCCCCTCCCTCCATAAGTAGCGATTTTTCATTGTAGTAAGAAGTCATTCTCGGCAAAGACTTGCCAGCTTCCGGTGAACAAGCCCGGATTCTGCCTCTTCAGCAGCCCCAAGACCACTGCCGCAGCCACCGGGGGACCCGGTAGCCAGACAGCCGCCCTGTGCCGCTTTTGAAGCTCCTCTAAACCCACCACTCTAAGCTTGGCTCCCTCCCAGGGCAAGATGTACCCGATTCGCCCTGATAGCTAATCGAGCGCCATTTCGTCCTCGGCACGAATAATCACGGCCCCGTTCCTCAGGGTCGCAGTCTCCGTAAACCTGGGACCTTCCCTGCCAGCTCGCTGACCACTGCACTTCTCATCAAGGTCAACTGCTCGGAGGCTACCGCCTGCTTGAGATAGCCCTCCAGAACAATCGCCCTCGCCAAGAGATCCGTAGCAGCGACAAAGAACCCATTGTCATAAGCCTTAGGTTTCTTTGCCACCCTCCGCGCCAAGGAAGGAGTATCATAGGAGCCCGGCCGGCTCATTTTGCTGGCGTGCCCCTTTTCTCCCCCCTTCGACGCCCCCTCAGGAGTTGAGAATGAACCAGGGAGTCTGCCCCATAAGAGTCTTTTCCCTGTCTCTTTTGGCCCTCCTCTTCTCAGCTTCGATGCTTCGTTGACCGTGACACCATTCCAAATCGAGCCCTAAAAGGCCCGTTCGGCAGCCAGTGCCCCCTCCTCTAAGAAAACAGGTCCTTGCGAGCCTCTCCTTTCCTTCCTCCGACAAACTCAGTGAATTTAAATTGAAATCCATATTAATCCCACGAGTAGCTAGAGAACGGAAGGTCCGCCCGAGCAGAGTATCGCATGCCCGGTTAAGGTTAAATACTCTGGGGTTTCGTCTAGTGTTCCAGAGGCATCGTTAGCTGCACTGCCACCCCCCCTCCCAGTGCCACGCAACTTTCACCACAATGTCTCACAGCTTGGCTTAGGGAGTCGGTCCGCGGCGACAGCCTTCCCAGCCCCAGACAAGGTTTTACACTCGCAGAGTCGGTTATAGCCAATCATTTCCCAGAGGTCCTCCAGGCCGGCATCGGATCTCCACCATTCGGGTGAAGCCCCCGTGCTCCTGACATTCCTCTGGGGATCCTCCTATCCGCCACCTGAAGACGCGCCCGCTGGGTATTCAGCCCACGGGATTATTACTTTTAAAATATTAAAATTATTAAATATATTATATAATTTTAATATAATTTTGAAATAAAATTTATCAAAAAAATTTTATTAAACAGCTAATCTTTCTTAATAATAATGTATAAAAACAACCATTTTTAAATATAACGAAAAATAAAAAAATAATATTTAATATATAATCTATTATATATATGTCACGTCCAGACTCAATAAAAGGAAGAGTCGAAGGAAGGACGTAACTATACTTAACTCTCAAACAACGCTTGGCGGTGCGTTTGTTCGAACCGAGCGAACGTGCAAAGGCCCAAATAGGTTAGTAACCAGGAGGGTCAATTTTACGCTATTTAAAGACTGTTCGTTCGGTGGTTATTAGTTATGCTCTTTTATTAACGGGGCCGCCGATTTATGACTTGCTTGCCATAGATCGGCGAGTGGATTTTCGAATTTTTAAACTATACTTCCGGTCCTTTATCGCCTCGTGTATTTGCTTTTAAAGTTCTACACAAGAATTTCCACTTTACTCGGTACCAATCTTATGGGTATATAAATATATATTTTCCTTTGCTTTCGGCACCTTTTCCCGTCTAACAATTTATGGTATTTGCTAAGCCTTTTCTGATACTCAATTGTATCGATAAATTTTATTTAACAGAACAACTCTAAGAATTGCTCGATAAGTTGGCCTGGTTTTTTTTTTTAATTTAAAAACTCAGCTGCATTTCTCTGTGAAAACAAAAGTTTTATTTACAATATGTACAGTTATTAACTACACTAATTACGTTAATTTTACTAGATCGTTTCTGTGAAAACAAAAGAAACAACATTTAAAGCCTTTAATTTAGGTATGTCTTTTATACCCGATTATTTGGACAAATTTTCACACTTTTACAACACGTGCCTTTGTCAATTGAAAATCTCTATATCCAATGATCTACCTTTTAGGTTAGCTCATTCTGTACTACCCATCGCTCCTCTTATTTCACCGTTAAGCAGTGCTATCGATAACGCGGCAAATTTAAATCTTTAAGAAAAGTATTAACACTAGTATAAATTGTGTCGTAATTTTCTTTATATCTCCCCCCTTTGTAGAAGAACAGTTATGCATCGTAACGTGAGTAATTGTTCATCAGGAATCCTTCACCAATGGAGTTAATTTTGTAATGTGGAAAAGATTCGATTCCGTCTTCTTATGTCCGGTGTCCACTTCGTAAATAGAATTTGAAATCTTCTTTATTATTTTGTATGGTCCGATTCTTAATTCATCCAATTTTTTCCTATTCAGTCGGTTTCCATTTTCCACGTATACTCGGTCTCCAACATTTACTTTTAATTCTTTCCGGTGCAAATCAAATCTTTTCTTGTTATAGTTATGCGACTTTATGGTATTTTTCAAAGCTAATTGTCTGTCTCTTTTTAAATCTTTATTTGTATAAGAAGGTTTTAATTCATGTGGTAGAATGTTAACATTTTCACCCTCCAGTAGATATTTTGGGGCAAACTTTGTGATCGTGTGTTCTGTTTTGTTATAAGATTCTACACATTTTTGTGCAATAGTTGTCCATGCAACATTTTTTTCATTTTCATTAATTTTGCATCGTTTTTTATTTATTAATGTTTGATTTAACCTTTCATTGAGACCGTTAGAAAATGGTGTATCAACAGCCGTGAATACCATTGTAATGTTTTTTTTTTTTAGAAATTCTTTAAATTCTTTCGAATTTATTCCAGAGTATTGATCTGTTAATACCGTGCCAATTTCATGGCTTTGTGTCACCTTCTTGATCAACTTGATGAAATCATTCGAATTTTGATTTTTTGAAGTTAAAATATGTGTGTATCTCGTGAAATGATCTAGTAAAAGGTGCAAATATTTTTTTGTTGATCGAGCTGCACCAAAACCTCCGACAGTATCAATAGATACAATTTCAAATGGGTATTTTGCTGGACCCAAGTGTGACATCAAACCATATTTAGACTTTTTTTTTATTTACTTTTTGTGCAAATTTCACAAGTGTCGCAAGTCTTCTTAATGTTGTCAATTAGATTTTCTGCTGAGTAGAATGGTGTTATTTTATTTAGCATTTGAGTTCTTCTCAGATGGCAGTAGGTTTTATGTACATCTTCTATGAATTTTTTTACTTAGCTCTACTGATAATACGATCTTTTCCTTTCTTTTAGTTTTCTTGTAGTAAATTCCATTTTTCAGTGTGTTTGTTTTTTTTCTCTTGTAGATCTAAATTTGTATTTTGATCATTTTGTATGTCTTCCAGATTGATCAAATTTATTATTTTCAAAAAATCATTTGTATTGTCATGAGATTCTAGGACTGGATTTCTGCTTAAACAGTCTGCTTCTTGGTTTGTTTTTCCTGGGTTATATTTTATCTTAAAACTATATTGTGACAAATAGTATGTCAGATCTCCCAATTCTTCATCTGTCCTAGCTTTCAAGTTCATATTTTCTAAAGGTTTATGGTCAGAGTATACCATAAACTCTTTTCCCATAAGCCAGTGTTGCCAGTATTTTATGACTTCTTTGATTGCCAGACATTCAAGGTATATAGCTTTTTTTTTTCTTTTGGGTTTCAGTCAATTTTTTTGAAAAGTAAGCCACTGGCTTACTCACTCCATTCTCATCTTTTTGTTTTAGCACTGCCCTCACTCCTATGATGCACGTGTAAATATTAATTGGAACATCTGGGTCAAATATTTTTAGAACTGGTTTAGAGCACAGCCATGACTTAATTTTATCAAAAAATTTTTTATATTCTTTGACCAATTGAATTGTACATCTTTTCTCAACAGGTTATGTAGTGAGTCGAGTGTGATTGCTATATGTGATATAAATTTATGATGAAAGTTTATTTTACCTAAAAATTGACGAACATTCTTCTTCGTTGCTGGCACTGGGAAATTTTTGACTGCCATTAAGTAATCTTTCAACGGTTTGACTGAGTTATTTTCTATTATATGACCTAAATATTTTGCTTGATTATTTGCAAATGTGCATTTTGAAAATTTGAGTCTAAAACCTTCCTTCATAATTGCCTCCAGTAGTTTTGATAGGTGTGTTATGTGTTCTGCAAAAGTTTTTGAGAATATTATAATGTCATCTATAAAATTTACTGCAAAGCTGGCAAGTTTATATTTTCGTATTATATTGCTTAGTATTCTCTGGAAAATTGCTGGTGATGTTTTTAATCCAAATGGGAGGCAAGTCCATTGAAAATGGCCTTCTGTGTTACAAATGCAGTTTTGTGTCTATCTTGAATCCTCAAAGGAATTGACCAAAATGCGGAATTAATGTCCAGCGTTGTAAAATATTTGCAGTTTACTGTTTTTACCATCAAATCATCGATCAGTGGGAAAGGTTGTGATTGAGGGACCACTATTTTATTAAATTCCCTAAAATCTATACATAATCTTTATTTTCTGTCATCTTTTTTTTTGTATGCCAGAGTAACTGGGGCGGCGAATGGGCTATATAATTTTTCAATCAAACCTTTTTCTAACAGTTTTGCTACTTGATATTCTATCTCTTTTCTGTCTTCAATCGTGCATCTGTAAAGACGTTTGTAGCAGTATTTATCTATCATTATGTCAATATGAGCCTCATAATCTCTTACAGTGCCAACATCATATTTATCTTTAGCAAATACTGATTTATACCTATCAATTAACTTATCAATTTCAGACTGGTTGTATAAATTTAGATGATTCATTAAAACTTCGAATTTGTTCGCATTTATATGCTCATTGAAGTTTACTTCACATTTTTCTTGATCTAATATCTCTGAGTGTAGATGCTTTTTTTCTTTTTGTTTGTCATCTAGTACATCAAGAATTTTGACATTTTTATTATCTCTGTTTGAGATACTTTTATTTTTATCCGGATTTTCACTCTGTATTATTTCCAAATTTTCATTTTTGATTAATTTAAAATTTTTTATACAATCCAGATCGATAAGGAAATCATAATTAAAATTTTCATTATCCACTACAAATACATTCATGATCTTCTCAATATTGTAGATTTTTATTCTTAAAGTAACCATGCCTTTTGTTTTCTTTACACCATTAATAAGTTTTAAGTTTACCATTTGTAACTCGCTCATGTCGTTTTGTTTTATCTTTAATAATTTTGCATTAATTAGTGATACATTCGAGCCTGAATCATAAATTCCTGAAACTTCTAAGATGTCATTCAATAGTAAGCTTGACATTTATTAATGGTGATATTTCTAGTTTTTTGGATCTCCTTGATTTAATTCTATTTCCAATTCTGAGTTATTCACTGATTTCAGTGACTCCGTCTTTTTATTTTTTTGGCTTTTTTCTCTGAACCAACAACTTGATTCAGGATGAAAACGCTTACCTTTATTTGCATTCTCACATATTTGGCATGGTCTTTTTTCCTCGGTTTTCTTAGGCTTGTTATCAGAGTAAACTTTTCCTTTTTTTTCGTAGGTATTTTTTTCAACAAGGTGTTCCAATCTGCTTATCTCACTGTATAAATCTTGAGTTTTTTGTAAAGCTTCTCTGTCGATTTTGTCAGACACATAATTTGGTAAACCAATTGCTATGAGATCTATCAGTGTTTCTTTATCAATCGACTTCCAAACTTGTAACAGTAACTTTTCTTTCTTTAGAGCATAGTCAAGCAGAGGGCCTGTTTGATATTTGTATGCGAAAGCGTATCTAATTGGAGACCAGCCTTCATTTCCAAAAAAGTTTCACAAAAATTCTTTTTCCATTGGCTCCAATCTGATTCCACTGTAAATTTCAATATCATACAACTGCACCAATCTGTACTAGATTTTCAAAGAAAAATTTTAGGATTTCAATATTTTTCCTGTCCTCTTCTATCATACAACATTTACATTCATTTTGGAATTCATTTATCCACTGGTTTGCATTAGAATTTTTTCCATCAAATTTATCAATTATGAAATTCTTAGCGATTTTGCTCAAGTTTTGTATTTCTGATTTTTTCTGTTTGTTTTCTAGAACTTCCTCTAATAGCTTCTTTATTGTTTCATCTGACGTGACCTGTGTCGTTTTTTCAATCTCTTCTTCTGTAATTTCTTCCAAATAATAATCTTCAAACAGCAAATTATGTTCTTCATCTAAGTATATTTCTGCTAAATTTTCTGTCAAAGTGATCCAGACTTTTCTAAATTGATTTCTTTTTTTCAGAGTATTCTTGACTCTCCCAAATACCTGTGATGTTATCAATTCTTTGTGTAGATTTGTATTTTGGTACTCATCTGGTATTGCAAAAGTGCGTCCGTTTGATGTGCCAATTGAGATTAGGCAGAGTATCGTCGATTTTCCATCTGATGATCCTCTCATCTTAAAATCGAACCTTAGTTTCTCCACTTTGTCCAAAATATCCGCAAAAATGTTGTTTTGTAATGTGTTTTTATTATCCACTTTTGGGATCAGGTTTTTCTTTTTTAAATTAAAAACTCAGCTGCGTTTCTCTGTGAAAACAAAAGTTCTATTTACAATATGTACAGTTATTAACTACACTAATTACGTTAGTTTCACTAGATCCTACCTGTGAAAACAAAAGAAACAACATTTAAAGCCTTTAATTTAGGTATGTCTTTTATACCCGATTATTTGGACAAATTTTCACACTTTTACAACATGTGCCTTTGTCAATTGAAAATCTCTATATCCAATGATCTACCTTTTAGGTTAGCTCATTCTGTACTACCCATCGCTTCTCTTATTTCACCGTTAAGCAGTGCTATCGATAACGAGGCAAATTTAAATCTTTAAGAAAAGTATCGACACCAGTGTAAATTGTGTCGTAATTTTTTTTATATATGTTTATTTTTTCTTTTCTCCTTTTTTTCTTTCCCCTTTTTGTGAGACCTATTTCCTTTTTGTTTTTATGACCTAGAGTACCGGAGCCTGTTATACTATCGCTTTGCAAGCCCTGCATTCGTGGGCTGGTTTTACTTGTACTATCCGTTTATTGCAATAGACGTAATGAGTTTGATGGGCGGCTGAATTTTTATGCACCAAGTTACGGTGCTAAGTTGTGGTGCTACGAATGCATATATGTTTCGTCTGGTGTGTTATTATAACACGTGATGCAGATTTTGTAGTTGTTCTATTTTGGTAAAGTTTTTCCTTTAGCGTTATTACACATCTGAGCCCCATAAGATACTCGTACGCTTCAGGATAATCACTTGGTTTGACTTTATCAAATGATCCCTGGTATTCTTCTCCTTTTAATTCAGGAGTCCATAAAAGATGATGCTACCCTGGCATTTTTTTTGTAATCCGATGAGCAACTCATCGGATCAGAGAAAAAACAAAATATAAGAATAAGAAAGGAAAATGGCCGTTTTTAAAGTTTTTTATAGTTATATTTATATTTATATATATATGTTGTGTTGTGTGCCTCGGGAGAGACACTTAAGGGTCGCGCCAAATTGGGATGGGAATCCGGGGCATCAGGACTTGTCGGGTGTTTGTAGAGAAATGCACTACACTTTTTGTATTAAAATTCTTTATTCAACTTCAACCACTTGGTCTTTATTTTATTTCACTATCAATACACTGAAGCTTTACGAGTGTGCGGCACTGACTTTATATTACTCCGCGTATCGCGCACAACTGCGAGTCGATGCTAAGTGCGCGCGCGGTTAGCGAGATCGTGGTTAGAGCGATTATTTGTGTCTGCGACTGAGCGAGTTGTCGCGTCTCTACTCTCTTTTTATATCGTTGTTTTTGGAGTTTTCCCGATCGGAAGGGGTGCCTGGCAACAGGTTTCCCCGGTCGAGAATCTAGGTGCAAGCGAAGCAGATTCAAAGTCCTTCTGCTTTGCTTGCACGTTGACCAATTTCTGTTCCGCGTATATCTCGCATTGTATGCGTTTTTAACGCGGTCATTATCTGTCGTAATTCTGATTTCGCGTATACCTCGCATCGTATGCGTTTTTTAACGCGGTCATTAGCTGTCGTAATTCCGATTCCGCGTATACCTCGCATCGTATGCGTTTTTTAACGCGGTCAGTGTCTGTCGTAATTGCAGATGCAATACGAGTACCCATTTCTTAATATTAGTTACTCTTTTAACAGTTATATCTATTGTATATCTTTGGGGGATATAACAGTTGTAACCGTAATTCTTTTTATTCGGTCGGATAATTAGTTATCCAAAAAGTAGGGCCGATGTAATTGGCCGACGGCACACCTTCGGCGCGGAAAGCGGGAGATTCGCAAAGTCACAATAAATTTTCGTTTGCCCGGGCGCCAGGCGCGAGATTCGCGCCACTCTAAAAATTCATAATTAGGAAAAGACCTTTCGTAAATCTTAAACCATCTCGAAAGTTCTGCGACGGTAATACTCGACTCGCTCAGAGCGTCAGGGGGTAGAGGGGGGAGTTCGGACGGGAGAGAGAACGGAGTTCGAGAGTGGCTATTTATAATTCCCAAAGTGTAATATTAATTGAATATATTTGAACAATGATGTGAATAAATAACAAGAAAAAAAATATAAATGTTAGGGTAATATTGCATACAAAAAAAATAATATTCTTGAGATAAGATATTAATTAAATTCCGCGCACTTGTCGTTCGTGGCGGGCGGCGAGTTCTATAGGACGCCGAAATCCAAAGCGATCGAAATCAAATGTTACATTCGTAAAGATAAGGTACAGCGAAAGTACGGCTGACACGCGGCGCGGTGTTATGATTCCGCGACCTTTTGACGACCCGACGCGGAGATATCCGGTTACACGCAAAACCCGGAGTAAACTTGCTCGTATACGTGGCGAATAATTATTCCCGCACGAGACTTACTACGGTCCGTGCGAAGTAATTGATTCTAATAACCGCGGCACTACACAATCTCCCGTAAACTATAATATGTTCCGCGCGATTTATTCCTGATATCTATTCCGCGGGACGTCCTTCGCGCAAGTACACAAAATAGCTAATATACCCGAATAATTGCAGGTGCGAGAAAGAATACGCTATCTATCTCCTATGCGACGGTAAAGACGATCACATACTACGCTTTATAGCTTTAACGAACGAGAGACGGCACAATAATTATGAGTACACGAAGTTGTTCTAGATATCAGTATCAAGAAATTACGGCGACTGTCGGCGTATCCGCAAGAGAGAAAGCCTCTCTTAATGTGCGCGCGGGAGAGAACATGCGATCGGCCGGCGCCGGGACAAAAATTCTACGCGTAATACTTCTAAATTTTCTCTTAACCTCTCAAAACGACGAAGGCAAATAATTAGTAACCGGCCTCGGGCGCGACACGTGTCTCTCCCAAACAATCTACGCAAAAATGGGCGACTTTACAATTCTAGGGCCGTCCGTCTCACCGGTATCTGCGTGGTCGTCGCTGTTTCGGCATCCGGGATCGGGAACCTCTGCGCTCTGCCACGTTTCGCCAGACAGTGACGAGCGAGAGGCCTGCCGGAATCACGCCGATAATAAATTGGACATTTTCTACCCGTGGCGCTCCTTATCCTGACAGGGCCGCCGGGCGTCCCGCGGGGCCCCGCGAATTCGCTCGATGATAATTCTCTTCGCCGTTCCTCTGTCCTTCCGCCTAGAGTTCCAATGTTTCTCTCCATATTTCTCGTCAGGAAGAATCCTACGAGCGCACCGTCTCTGCTGTTTCTTCCAAAAATACGCCCGATCAATTGATTGATTGATCCCGAATTTTTTTATATAGCAGAATAGGCTGAGGCTCGAGGCAGTGTATCTCCCGCGTCTTTCGTGTCCGGGGCTCTCTCGCACCTCGCGAGAGAGTGGCCATCCCCGTGTCTTGCCGGAATCTCTGCGGAAGAAGGAGTATTTTATGGCGGTATTCAGGTTCTTAAAGTGAAGAGCAATAAAAAAAACCGGTGTGTGAAAAATATTTACCGAGCGTGATCCGGACGTGGTGGCCTCTGCTCGGTCCGTAATCATTCTCTTCGTCCTCTCTCTTTCTCTTTCTGCTTCTCCGGTTGAGACACGTAACCCTATGCAAAATCGCTCGCCTAAAACGCAAAAATCGCTACACAACAAAAAAATACAAATAAAAATAATACGCGGGACGGATGCGCGAAGCGCATGCTCCTACACAGAAGAAAACGCAAAAATTATTTTTCGGGTGCTCTTTCTCTCTCTCTCTCAAGAGTTGGCGAGAGAGCAAAAGTTCCCGAATTTCCCGTCTTTCCGGTCGGGCCTTCGGCCCTTGTGACGGACAAAAAAAAGGTCACGTCACAATGTATATATATATATTTATTTGTACGATCTAAATCTATAAATAATATCCTATTTGAATTTATAAAAGTAGGGAAGTTTATCTTCCTTTTATATAACGTAGACTTAATAATAATAATAATAATAATATAAAAAGAGATAATAAAAATGAGAAATATAAAAGTAAAAAGATAGCATTTTTTTTATTGAAAATAATATCTGAAAGTAAGTTTCAAAGGAATGTTTATATATAAAGTTAATACTAAAATATTTATGTGAAAGGAAAAAAATAAGTATTTTTACCTAAAATTTATATTTATTTTTATATCTAAAGTTTATCGCTAAAATTAATGATATATATATATATATATATATTTTGCAACGCCTTTTCCCGCTCCGAAACGCCAAGTTCGGACAGGGGAGCGTTCAATTTAAATATTCTAATAGGTCTAATAGTAAAACGTCAAAAATCGGTAACAAAAGAGTTTAACTACTCGTACTTCGGTTCTTTCGGTAACTAACGATAAAGTTGGGCGCCAGGCGCATGTAAATGCGCCACGATATCAATGAAAACGAGACTTAAGATATCTTTTCGAAATTCGGTGAGTCGCGGGTCTATATTATTTTTAGTCTATGGTTGAGAAAGAGGTATATAGAGAGACATACACATGTTGACATGAGTAGACATATATATGATTCAAACACTTAGGACTAACAATTGTACATGTAATAAATATAAATTGACAATATAATTATATGACGGACATTAACATTGAGGCTAGCGATACGGATGAATATAATATAGATATATATGCGAATATTTCGGTATGACGGAATCGATCTATTAAATTTTCATTAATTGTAACAATATTTAATAACTTTTAACAATTTCGCAACATTATAATAACGGAATAAAAAAAACTCAGTAAACAGATCGACTGTTTAAACGTATTATCGCGGGTACGCGGTATACACAGAGGTCACATAAACATAATTCAAGACACGGCGCGATATAAAAAAAAGTTAACAATCAAACAACGGTAATTTCGTGACTCTATCGCACAACTCTCTCGCCGAGTCAAAAATTGAAATATTTAACACACTCGCGGAGAACGGCTGCACGCAAATTCCGCAAATCTAAGGGTCGAATATGTAATAAACGTTACTCTGAATATATCGGCAAACAAGAATTTAAGATTCTCGCTCTCGGAACGATTGACTGTCGGCGGCACTTTTTCGGAGAGGGCTCGGCTCGCGAAACTCGAAGTCGGCTGGCCCCGCGGTAACGATACTTAGAGAAAGAGACCGCTCTCTCTAGCACAAAACGATACAATAACGAGACGACACGGTACTCACGGTAATTACTCTACTTTCTCGCCACCCACGGCACCAACCAACATTCACGTACGCCTACCCAAGAGGCGGCTTACAATATTTGGCGGTGAAGATTCGACATCCCCTGGTTGCACAGCTCGAGATCCGGAGGCACCCTCACTAGCTTATGGCTCACCGAACAGTGAAGAGCCGGGCCTCGCGCGCCTTAGTACCTTGAGCGCCGCGCCGATCTCTCGCGCATTCCATCGATGATAGGGTCGATGGCGGGGGTCCTAGGGTCTCCCTGACTCTCCCCCTAGCTGGGGTAATTTCTCGCCGGTATTTTCGGAAGCTGGACGAGAGGATGTTTCTCCGATTTTGTCCATCTGGCATTCCTTCTGGGGAATAGGCGGTAGGCTGATCGGGCCCTCCGTCGTCTCTCTCCAGGATCTGCCCCGTGGTTGATACTGCTCAGAGTCCTCTCGTTATTCTAGAAGAAGTCACTCGGATTAAATTTTCGGCCACTCGATACTTAGCTGCACGAGGTCCTGTGTTCTCTCTCACTCTCGCTCTATCTCTCTCTCCCTACTGCGGCATTCCGGCACATCCTGTTTTGCTTCCTCTTGCTTCACAAAATGGTTCCGGGCCGCTCTCTCGGACCGTCGTCGTCGCTCTCCCTACGAATCGCATCGCACACGCATCGACAGGCCGATGCTGCGCGCAATTTTGATTCTCGCAAAATAAAAATAAAAGACGGATCGCACCCTTCCCGAAATGAGGGGCGCTCCAGATCCCCGCGTCCTACCCGATCGGGCTTTCCGCCCTTGTGACGGCGCTCCAAAGGCGTCACGTCACAATTTTTATACTGCTGGTTCGACATCCGCGGTTAGATTCAGGGAAAAGTCAGCGTGACCTAGTCGGATGAGTACATCCCTGAAGTTGTATGCTTGGCCGGAGGAATTGTTGTTTTGCATATGTAGCTTCACCAAGGCTGCTTCTTCTCATAAAGGATGAACTATATTTATCCACCCCTCTTGTCCTTCCAGTAGTAATCTGCATAGTTCCCTTGTTTTCCTTGGCCACATTGTTTTGTTGTTAGGAGACGTGGTATGAGCCAGTCCACATAATAAAGCTTGCCACGGTAATTCCTTAAAATAGTCTTCGAGCAGGTATACGTCGGGCATGCGGCGACGTATTGTCCTTCCCCAATCGCCGAGTACGAGTATAACTTGGATTTTCCGGTTTGCTGCGTCAACCCTCCAAATGTACCCCCGTCGCCACATTTGGTGGTCCTTGGTCACGATCTCCATTTCCTCCCGCATCTCGTTTGGCCACATGCGTAGTAAGTTGGCTCTTCTTTTCATCCTTACCTGGAGCTCTTCTTCCATTTCCAGCAGGTTGTTGGCGCTGCTTTCTAATTGCATCCAGAAAAGGAGTGGCGACTCCGTTTTTATTATGGTTACCTCCAGGCGCCTGCCAGTAAGGTAGTTCATATCTATATGCTGCATCTCCATTTTCTACGATGAATTAAAATGACTTATTATTTGGTGTTCGAAGAAAACAGAGGGGTGTGGATCTTGTCATTGGCGGTATGCCTTTCCTGATGATTGATGAAATATGGAGGGGATAGTTCTCGTCGTTGGCGGTATGCCTCTCTTGTTTTATGAGATTCGAGGAGGGGGAGGGGGGTGTGGTAATTGCTGGCAGTATGCCTTTTTTCTTTTTTATTTGTTTAATTTCTTTTGCTAAGTTTTGATTGGTTGTCAATCATTTTTATGTGAGAAATGCATAATCTGTTAGGATGTACAATTCGGCTGTTTTTCTTTCTAATTCTCACATTATTTTTATTTAGTATTTCAACACTTCGTGGGGCTCTGTATAACGATCTCCGAATTTTCCTGGTTTCGGGTCTTTCAATAGAAATACATAGTTTCCCGGTTTGAAATTTTGAGGGTTAATTTTTTTGTCATAATATTTTTTAGATTTATGTTTTGCTTTAATGACGTTTTCACGTGCGTTCTCTTGAATCGTATGAAGTTGCGTCATAAGATTTATTAAATAATCATCGTAAGTTGTTAACTGATTGTTTAGAAGTAAGAGCTTGCTTGAAGGAATTCTGGCTATTTTTCCGAAAACCAATTCATATGGTGTATGTTTAGTTGCTTCGTGTACGCTAGTATTATAATTAAACTTTGCGAGACGTATCCATCTATCCCATTGTTTTTGTTTGTTCGCATATTGTTTTAGATATTCTCCTAATGCGTGATGTGATCTCTCTAAAAACCCGTTGGATTGAGAATGGAAAGCAGTTGTGCGGAATTTACAAATTTTAAATATTTTTGCAACTTTTTTCATTAAATTACTAATAAAATTCTTTCCTTGATCTGTTAATATGACCTTTGTTGCTCCAAAAATACAGATAAAACAATCAACAAATGCTTTCGCTATAGTTTCAGAAGTTCGATTTGGTAACGGTATACCCATACAATATTTAGTCAGCTGATCCTTTTCAATTGGTATTGTAAACATTATTATATGTATAATTGGACGTCTAGCTTTAAATTTTCCCAATAATAATTGTGTTTTATTCTATTATACGTCTTAGAGACTCCGCGATGTCCTCCTGTCGGTAGACAGTGCATTTCACCGATCATAACGGGTCTTAGATCTTTTGGTGGATATTTAATTTGTCCGTTGCAAATAATTTTAGTAAACACAAAGAAGTATATCAAGGCTCTGTAATAATTAATAATAATCATGAAAAAGGCCTAAAGAGCCATACGCAGATGATGCTGCATACATTTCCAACGAAATTAAGTATTCGTTGGAAATAAACTGTGCACAAGGCACGTATCAATTTCTCGGTATACTACCAAGACTTAAAATATGAAATAATCTCATACTTGAGATTTAATTTCAATATCCTCGACCCCCCCTACGGAAAATAAATAAATAAATACGAAAGAAAAATATAGATCCGAAAATCGCTGAATCGGGAATTGAATCCGAGACCTTTTGTTTGCCGGGCGACTGCTCTTACCTTCTTTGTGTTTACACACACGCCGGCAAAAAAGGCGTTATTTAGAGTATTTATAAGTAGAGAAAAATATAAAATCAAAAGGGTCTGGATAGCTCAGTTGGTAAGAGCAGTCGCCCGACAAGCGGAAGGTCTCGGGTTCGATTCCTTGGGTTTTTCTTGATTTTAAATTCTGGTGTATAAGATCTTCTTTGTTCTCTTCTTTATTTTCTTTTTGTTCTTTATTGTCGAAATTTTTCTCTAGTGAATTTTGTTCTTTTTCAATATTCTCGATACGATTACTTTCTTTAATATCTTTTGCTGTTTGACTCCTTGTTTGTATTTTGTCTTGTTTAGGTGTGTCATGTATTAATACTTTTTCTATTGTATGTAATACGAGCGGTTCATTTAATTCTTCAACAGTGAAAGGTATGGAATTGTTATCGCGTTTGGTAGTGCTGGTTTCAGGTATTGTTTCCTCGGTTTCTTCGTTGTCTGAAAGAAGTAAATAAAAATCTTCTTTCTCTTCTTCGTTGTCTAAAAGATATTGTTGCGGAATGCACTGATAAATTTAATTTTGATCGGGAATAGAGGAAAGAGGAGATTGACTGTTAACATCGGCGATAATTGGTTTTATGAAGTTTATTCGGCTTTTCATAAAAAACTAAATTCTCAATTAACAATTATGCACAACTCGACGAACGGTGAAAAATAAATTCAACGAGAGCGGACGGACATCTTGTGCTTGATCGTACTTGCTGCGCGCGTACGCGACGGAAATCTTGGGCGGAACTATGCTGTAGTTCCGAACGCGACGGAAATCTTCTCGCGACAATTTTAGCGAAGATTGCAGCGATCAAGAGCCGAACGCGGATGCGCGATGCACCGTTCGCGAGATCGAGGTCTTTGAGAGTCTCCGGAACACTGTAATGTCGGAGCACGTGGTGACACGTGCGGTCATAATTACAGCCGAAATGTGCGTGTATTTCACAAACGACCGGAATGGATTGAAAATATCGCGTGCACGATACTCTATAAATTTTGTCAATGACCGGCGGAAATGAATCACGTGCGTAATTCGACGGATTAATTTTTCAACAACGCGGATTACTATTTTTCGGTCACTCGCTAACGTGTTGATCCACCAAGAGCCGGAACAAAAAGAAGGAACAGGAGAAGGAGCAGGATATTAGCGACTTAGATAGGCATAAAACGGGGGTGCGCGACAGATCATAATCGATACACCGCGCACTTGAGTTGGCGAAAAAGGACCGCGAATGCGAATTACAATGAGGTGTGAGAAGGATCGGATACGCGCGATTTCTCGTTTGCGTGGAAATTTGTGATTCGCTAATGCGACGATTGAGGGTTCTCATTATATCGATCGCGCGACATTTAACTTTTCGCGGAGACTCTCAAATACATTCAACGGTTCCGGAACAGATATAAATGAAAATTTTGTCTTCTTTTTTTCTTCTTCGTTGTCTGATATATATAAATGAAGATCTTTGTTTTCTTTTTTCTTTTCCTCATTGTTTGATTCTTCTATCATTTGGGAGATTATTTCAGCATCTTCAGGATTATTTAGAGTAAGGTTTTTCTGTCGTCTTATTACTTTGCAATTACATTCTTCAGGATCTATCGGATTTCTTGAAAATGCATCTGCATTTACATTAGTTTTTCTTGTTTTATGAACAACATCATACGTAATCGTATTCTGCTAATTTTCGTCTTCAGCGGAGTATTCTCATGTTTGTGTCTTGCGCATTTTTAAATCATATTAACAATTTATGATCTATAACTAGAGTGAATCTCCTTCCATATACCATAAGTACGGTCTGAAATGTTTGACGCAGTATATTATAGCTAATGGTTTTTTTCGTAAATGTCGTATTTCAGTTCGTTGTCCGTGAGTATTTTGGAGGCGTATGCGATAGGTCGGTCTTCGTTTATTTCTCCTTGTGAGAGTATGCCGCCTACTGCTATTCCTGACGCATCCGTGGTTAAAATAAATGGTCGAGAAAAATCAGGATATTGCAATACAAGGGTGGTCTAAAATGTTTCTGACCTTAACATAAAGACGACAACACTCATCAATAAAAGTTAGGGAATGTGTTTGCGCATCTTTTGAAAAATACTCACCAAAATTTCAGCCATTTTGAACGCGCAGTTGTTGTTTGACAATCGTTTGAGTAAGTCGATGTGAGTGTTTTTATGAAAATGGAAAAAATCGAATATCGAGCTGTCATTAAATATTTTTTAGCGAAAATCCACGAATTACGGTTTGAACTGCTTGACCACCCTCCTTACTCATCAGATTTAGCTTCAGGCGACGTTTTTTGTACCCTAAGCTAAAAGTTGCGCAGAGGACAAAGATTTTCGTCAAATGAGGAGGCCATTACCTTCGTAAACTATTATTTTGCCGAGTACTATTTAGACGGATTAAAGAGATGAAAGCATCGCTGGGAGAAGTGTGTAGACTTACAAAGAGACTATGTAGAAAAATAAAAATAAATTTAAAGAAAGTGTCTTGTATCTTTGTTAGGTCGGAAATTTTTCAGACCACTCTCGTACTGGCTTTTCGCATAATTTTTGTTTTAATATTTCAAATAATTCTTCCTGAGCTGATGTCTGTTCGAATCGAGTATCGTTTTTTGATAAAATCGTCAATGGTTTGGTTAATTTAGAAAAATTTGGAATAAATTGCCGATAATATCCGGCGAGGCCTAAAAATTGTTTAATATTTTTCGGTGTTTTTGGTCGAGGAAATTTCCGTACGGCTTCTAGTTTTTCGGATCTGGTCTTACTTCTTCCTTACTAATAACGTGTCCTAAATATGTTACTTCAGTCTTCAAGAATTTGCATTTATCTAGTTATAATTTTAAATTTACTTTATAAAGTCGCTCTATTAATGCATTATATTTTCTTTCGTGTTATTCTAGTGAAGTGGCGTAAATAACGATGTCATTTATATAAACGAATAGTTCTTCACCTTAAAGTGCCGTCAGTACTAAGTCCATTAAACGTTGGAAGGTGGCAGGTGCATTTTTTAATCCGAATGGCATTCGATCGAATTTGTAATGCCCGAAAGGAGTAATAAATGCTATTTTATGACTATCTGCGGGATCCATTTTTATTTGATGAAATCCGGAAGCTAAGTCGCACACAGAGAAATATCGCGCTCTTTCCAATTGATCTAATATATCTACAATATTGAGTAGTGGATATACGTCTCCGACAGTTTTGTCATTTAAGGCTCGGAAATTGAGAACCATTCTCCAGCGTTTGTTTCTTTTAGAGTTTTCTTTCTTTGGTATTCATATGGGTGTGTTATATGATGATTGCAATTGTTTCATGATACCTCCGTCTAACAGTTCTTCTACTTGCCTGTTTATTTCTTTTTTATGTATTTGTAAAAAACTGTACTGACGAGTATTAATCGGGTGGTCGTCAGTAGTTGTTATTTGATGTTTTAATACATGAGTTGCAGTTAGCTTTTCTCCAGGAATGTGGTATCAATCCTGACTATTAGTTATTAATTTTATTATGTTATCTTGCTCCTTGATATTTAGGTGGTCTAATCGTAATATTACCCATTATTTGGGTAAGTCGATTTTTTTTCTTTTTTTTTTCGGAGATTGTCAAACAATTTTGCAAGTTAGCATTTTTGACATTAACATGTTGCTTTTCTTTCGATTTTTGTTTTTGCATAAATTTATCTATAATTTCTTCAGATTTATTTAATAAAAACGTTAAAATTTTCAAAGATGGTTTATTTTTATTTTTAATATTTTTAAAACATTTAATTGTAGGCGAATTATTATTCTACCGATATTCATTTATATACACGCGTGAGCGGCGAATTACGTTTCCTCTCCCCCCCTGGCGGCGCTGCGTAAGAAAGAAGGGAGAAGGTTAAGAAGGTCAGTTCCCCGCGGAAAGGGAGAGCGGTTGGACAGATATACGGCAGTGAGCCGTCGTGCGTGTCCTATCGAGTACAGTTTAACCTAATAAAGATCCTTTGTTAAGATCCACTAGAAGCCTTATTAGAATTACGCCCTGACATCATCTAAAACTATCCTGACACCACCTACATAATATTCAAATTTTAAATATTTAAATTTTTTCTTGTGCCTTTTTAAAAAAGTTTTTTATGGTGATGTTGTGTGCCTCGAGTCGGGCACAAGGGGTCGCGCCAAATTAGGATGAGGATCCGGGGCGTCAGGGCTTGGATCGGAGTTATTGTATTAATTCACTTCACGTTTTCACTATTAAAGAGCTTTTATTTGAACTAAACACTTGACGTTATCTTTATTTTCACAATATTACACTTTGTAGTTACTTAACTAGTTGAACGGAAGCGATTACGTATGACTTCGTGAATCGCGCGCGCGACTGCGATAAGATGTTATAGATCGCACGCGTTTAGCCAGGTTACTCTTAATTAACGACTCGAGAGCGACTGCCGGGCGCGTCTCCTGCTCCGTTTTTATAGTTTCGCTTTTTGGAAGTTCTTTGATCGGAAGGGGTGCCTGGCAACGGGCCCCTTCGGTCAAGGACCTAGGTGCAAGCGAAGTAAATTCAAAGTCCTTCTGCTTTGCTTGCACGTTGGGCAATTTCGGTTCCGCGTATATCTCGCAGCGTATGCGTTTTTACGCGGTCAGTACCCGTCGTCAAGCGGATGTAACATAAATAGTTATACCTTAATAGTTATATTTTTTAGGGATATAACAGTGACGTGAGATGTCTTTTATAAATCATGTTCACTTTCTGTGAATAATCCAATTCTTGAAAATTTAATATCTAAAAAAGATAGAGATCCCTGTTTTCCTGAATCTTTAGAACAGGATTGTGTCGAATTACGTAGTGAGGTTTGGTAACTTTTTTCCTCGCAATTGACGGAGTTAGAATTTTTTGATCAGGTTTGGAAATTTCCCACCAAAATTCTAAAATTATCCCCTCCAGGAGAGGTTTGATAATTTTCCCTTCCAAGGAATTTAGAATTATATAAATTTTCGGGTGAGATTTGGTAACTTTCCTCTTTAAGGATATTCGAATTAAAATTTTCAGGAGAGGTTTGGTAATTTCCCCCTCCCTGGTATTTTGGATTATTTAAATTTTCAGAAGAGGTTTTTGTTTGAGAAAGTCATTTCCCAATATTCCAGATTGTGGGATTGGAAAATCGTCAGCTACAATATGAAACGATATTTTAAAGAGATACCGGTTTTAAAGAGATTTGATATAACTTCTCCGAGCGTATACACGGGATATTTATTTATTCCATTTAGTTGTAATATATTTCTATAATTAATATTCACATAGCTTTTAGTATAAAATTTTCATTAATTATGTTCGGGCCGGATTTCGTATCTAGTAAAAACGTTATTTGTAAAGGTATTTCGTTGATGAACACCTGAACGGTAGGCACGCGACTATGTTTATCAAAATTTATCGTTACAGGCCGTATTTCCTTTTACGGTAGGTTTATTTGGCCTGAAGTGCGGTTGAGTGTGAAATCTTCTCGGCCCCCCGTTGCGCACTCGACGTCGAGGGACCTGTATATTTCCCTGATCACTCTCTCTTCGTCGATTATTACTTGCGATGCGTAGTTGACAATTTTCAAGGAGATGACCTTGGTCTTTACAATACTTGCAGAATGTATTGTTTTTGGAAGTCGTTTGTTGACTTATTTTGATTGGCTATTTACTCGACAATCTTTAGCGGCGTGCCCGAATTTATCGCAGAGTTGACAGGTAACCTTCGATTTAATTTCCAACCTTCTTTCTTCATTTTGTTTCTTAAAACAATTGTGAGCAGAATAGCCGGGTCTGTCACACCATTGACAAATTACGGATAGTTTATTAGCTTTTTGTTTAAAGTTGTTCTGCTGGCATGACCTTGCATTATGACCGGTTTTGAAACATAATTGACAAGAGATGAGTTTTTTGTATTACATTTACTGGTTGACGAACTCGAGGATCACGTAGACGACATTTATCTGCACTATGTCATCGTTTTTTACATATAGGGTATTATTTATGAAGTGATCCACCTAAATTTTTAAAGTTTTCCAATCACGCTGAAATTTGCAGAAAGTGTAGTCCTATCAAAAATAAAATTATTTCTCAAGTTGTTTGGTTCACACTATACAGGCTCTGTGTTAACAGGGACTTGAATTTTTATCATTTTGTCCGTTACGTCCAACTTCAAACGTTGGTAAATTTCAGAAGACTACTCCAATTTTAAAAAATAAGATGTAATTTCGAAAGGTACTTTAATCTTGTAAAATTAGTTTTTTCTTTCAATAACAATTTATATAAGATTTTCAAAAAACAAAGTAAAAATCAATTTTTTTCTCAAATTTAGACATCTTCGATTTTCTTCAAAAAAATCTTAAAAAAGTAGAAATCTTCCCCTTTAAAACTCTTCCAATACCAAGATGGGCAGACTTTTAGTTTTCAAGATATAGTCCATTTTAGAACCAAGCGTGTCATACATGCACTTCGGACGCTGTTACAAATACAGAAAAATATTTGGCCAGTTCTATTGCTTGTGGCCAAGCGTGGTGACTTCTCATATATTATATATATATTATTACGTCCGCGGATCCGATTTCGCGATATATTGATATCAACCGCGACACGCAACTCGCGAACCGTGAAAGAAATTGTACTCGTATGTGGGGGAATGAAAGACCTTTATTAAAAAGTATTAAATAGAAGAAATACAATAAAGAGCAAATGGGAAATTATCGAACAAAAGCCGAATACGTCCGCTGGTGACAGTTGCGGACTTTGAACTCAGAAGACGACAGCTGTTGATCAACAACCCTTGACGATGCCTTGACAACGCGATGTTTGTAGATCTCATAGAAGACTCGATGACTCAATGTTCGTAGACAAATTCAAGGATTGTAGTATAACACGAACGTAACACTTGCTCCCCTCTTCAAAATTGTCGTCCCGACAATTAATTCAGCGTCCAGAATGTTCCTTTTAGAATCTCGTCGTTTTTACAGTCCCCGATGTGTCTTCATGTTCTCCCTGAACTGCTGTTTTAGGTAACGAACTGCACATCTTCCTGGGATGCAAATATTCCTCGGAAGAACTATTCTCTTCATCTACTGGATGACTCCCTCGTAACAAATCCAAGGGTAGTCTTAAATCCCGTGCAAAACATAATTCAGCGGGGGAAGCTTCTGTAACTTCGTGCTTTAAAGAACGATAAGCCAATAAATACATGGAAATTCAATTGGCCCAGTCCTTCTGATCTTCTGAAACAAATTTAGCCAAATAATTCAGAATTGTTTGATAATGACGTTCTACTTGCCCATCTGACTGCGGTTGTAGAGCAGTCGTCCTTGTTTTCTTGATTCTCAAATAACGCGTCATCTCTGGAAAGATCTTAGATTCAATACACTTTCCTTGATCAGTATGAACCTCCAATGGAATTCCATGTCGTAAAACAAATTCTTTCACAAATAAATCGGCTACCGTTCGTGCTTTAAAATTTTTCAATGGAAAAGCCTCTACCCACTTGGTAAAACAATCAATGATTATTAACAAATAACAATTCCCAGCTGCGGTAGTAGGAAGAGGGCCAAGTATATCCATATGTACCCTCTCGAACGGAGAACCAGCATTAAAAACTTGAAGAGGTGACTTCCCTTTACCTGACGGACCTCTCCTTGCAACACAAACTTTACAAGATCGGCACCAATCCTCCACGTCATTTTTACAAGTAGCCCAATAAAAACGTTTTTGGATCTTTTCCAACGTCTTATTCACTCCAAAATGGCAGACGCAAAATCATGCGCCTCCTCCATTACTTGACCGATGAAGTCCCTAGAAATGATAATCTGAAAAACTTCTGATTTAAGATAAGGAGATTCCTATTTTTTAAATAAAACTCCATTCCTTAGCACCAAAGCTTCCCAATAAGACCAATAAATTTTTGTAGAAACATCTCTAGTAATTTCCTGCAAATTAGGGCGTTCATTTATTTCTTTCCCTCGAACAAACATTGAAGTTACAGGATCTCCTAATTGTCTATTACGCCACTCTTCTAAACTATTTTCTTTCAAAATTATTCGAGTAACGGAGTTTTCTTTTAATTCTACTTTTGCACAATAAATACAACCAAGTTCTGAACAAGGACGTCTTGACAGACCATCAGCATTCTGATGTAGTCGATCCTTCTGATAAATTATTTCAAATTCGTATTGTTGTAATCTCTCTAACCATCGAGCCAACTGTTCTTCTAAATCTTTAAAAGATAATAGCCATCTTAAAGAAATATGATCCGTCCGAATTTGAAACTTTCTTCCATATAAATAATAGTAAAATGACTTCAAAGATGCTATTATCGCTAACAATTCCCGTCGTGTGATACAATAATTCCTTTCTGCTTTGCTCAAAACTCTACTAAAATATGCAATGACCTTCTCCGAACCATCCTGAACTTGTGATAAAACTGCTCCTATCCCATGATTTGAGGCATCCGTATCCAAAACAAATTGTTCTTGCTCCTTCGGGAAAGATAAAATTGATGAAAAAATTAATCTTTGCTTCAATCCTTTAAATGCTTCTTGACAAGATAAAGTCCATTCAAATTTTACTTGATGTTCTGTAAGCGTGAATAAAGGTTTTGCTATCAAAGAAAAGCCTTTAATAAATTTCCTATAATAGGAACAGAATCCCAGAATCTTCGAAGTTGTTTTCTATTCTGGGGGACAGGCCAATTCTTTACAGTAGAAAGCTTTTTAGAATCTGTCGTAATTCTTTGTTCTGAGACAACATGACCAAGATATTTCACTTCTCTTCCAAAGAGCGAACACTTCTTAGGATTTATTTTCAGATTTGCTGAGCATAAACTAAGAAAAACTTTCCTCAGATTTTCTATCATTTCCTTGAATGTCTTGTTGAAAACAATGACATCATCAAGATATACCAAACAGATCTTTGACAAGATTTCCTGAAGAACCTTCTCCATCAATCGCTCAAAAGTAGCTGGAGCATTGCAAAGTTCAAATGGCATGACGTTAATCTGCCATAATTCATTTCTTATAGAGAAAGCTGTCTTCTTTTTATCCTTGGAACTAACCTTCACCTGCCAATATCCGCTTTTCAAATCCAGAGTAGAGAATCAGGAATTTCCGGACAGCTGATCTAAAATATCTTCAATACGAGGCAGAGGATAGGAGTCCTTTACTGTCACTGAATTAAGTTTTCTATAATCCACACAGAATCTAAGGGAGCCATTTTTTTTCTTTACTAATACAACAGGGAAAACCCATGGACTAAGAGATTCTTCTATTACTCCTTGTGATTTTATTTCTTTAATGATTCCATCTACTTCTTCTCTAAGATGAATGGGAACTCTTCGAGAAGCCTGCTTAATCGGATTGGAATCAGTAACCTTGATATCATGTTCCAAAACTTCACAGTTTCCTGCAACTAAATTTTCAGAAAAGACATCCTGAAATTCCAACAAAAATATTCTTTTGTGAAAAAGACAAATTTTTAGAGTTTTCTTCGAAAAATAACTCGAGAAATTTAGGTACTTTATCTTTAATAATTCGTGAACAAGAAAATTTTATTCTATTTTCAAAATTTTCAAATTTAGATTCAAAAATTCCTTCTAAATTTACTTTTTCAAGAAAATTTATTCCTAAAATGCAATTGTCAGAAATATTCGCAACAATTAACGGAATTTCTATTTCATATTTTTCCAATTCAATCAAGGCGTTTACTTTATATTTTATTTCAATTACTTCTTCTGTTGGATATCTTAAGCAGGAATTCTTTATTGGAAAATGTTCCTTTGAAATTCTAACAAATCTTTCACTAAAAACGGAAACATCGGAGCGCGTATCTATTCTGAATTGACAATTTTTCCCATCTAATTTTCCCTTATAATAAAAATTACTCTTAACTCTACTTATTCTAGCGTAATACTTTATATTTGGGGCTTTCATGCAATCAGTCAAACCTGCCCCGTGAAGTTTGACTAGTCCTTGTTTTCCGAAAGCAATAGACATTCGAAACGGAAGTGACCTTCAGCGCCGCATTGCCAACACTTTCTTAGCTTTCAAACCGTTCTTTTGAAAATTTCTATTTTTATTCTCAAATTTCTTTTTACCAATTTCTTTTTCTTTTGTTTCATTTTCTTCATTCTTTTGTTTATTTTCGAATTTTTTGAATTTATTAAATTTATTGAATTTGTTATATTTCCCGAATTTTGCAAAATTCTCATTTTGATCATTTTTATTTTTCGTGAAGCTATTTTCTTGTATGACTTTAACTGCCATGGCTCTTTCTATGGCTGATTTTAGTGAAGATATGCTTTCTAGTTGTAATGTTCTTTTTACAAAGCTATCAAATAACGCGGCTATAAATTGTGCGCAAGCAATTTTATCCCTTACTTTGTGAGAACATTCGAGGTATGCTAAACGCGACAGTCTCTCTAGATCTGCACCGAGAGAAGCTAAATCTTCCGAACTCTTTTGTGTATAATATGTTTGAGCCAAATGCCCTTCTCCGAATCGTAACTCTAATTTTGACTTTAAATCTGTAAATTCTAAATTTTCAATTTCAGAAATTCCATCTAAAACAATCCGCGCTTTTCCTCGTAAACAAGCCGCTAGAGCTAACGTTTTTTGACAAGAATTTCATTTGTTAGCCCGCGCTATAAGATCGAACTGGGCAAGAAATTCGCGCAAGGGAACACTTCCGTCAAAATTCTCCGGTTTAAGCTTATATCCGAGCTCAATATTATTACGCGCAAAATTATCGGCTATTCTAGCTCTATGTTGGAAAAGAGTTAACTGATTTTCTGCTCAATTTTCTCCTCGATCTCGCTCTTGCACGAAGAATCTCTTCTCCAAGCGACGCAGCTCCTTATTCCGTTGTTGCAGCATTATCTCAAAACGGACCTGCTGCTGGAGACGCTCCTCTCGCAGCTGCCTGATCTTCTCCAACGCCGCTTGCAATGCTTTCGCTTGCTCTGGAGTTTCTTCGCTGGTCGCGCTGGTCGTTGCTTGAAGCAGAGCCTGAGATCGGGTCACCCTCAGAGAATGAACCAAGGACATGATGCTCGTTGTCTCACTCACACACTCACGAAAAGTCCGTTCACTACAGCTCGTCGCCCATACGATCCCGAACGAGCCCCCAAAATGTTACGGATCCGATTTCGCGATATATTGCTATCAACCGCGACACGCAACGTCGTTCACCCGTGAAAGAAATCGTACTTGTATTTGGGGTATATAACAAAAGACCTTTATTAAAAGGTATTAAATAGAAGAAATACAATAAAGGGAAAATAGAAAATTATCGAACAAAAGCCAAATACGTCCGCTCGTGACAGTTGCGGACTTCGAACTCAGAAGACGACAGCTGTTGATCAACAACCCTTGACGACGCCTTGACAACGCGATGTTTGTAGATCTCATAAAAGACTCGATAACTCTATGTTCGTAGACAAATTCAGGGATCGTAGTATAACACGAACGTAACAATATATATATACATATACATATAAACATGTATATATACATACTTACAAAGTATTTGATAAGTTGACCGAAAAAAGAGCATGGAGGAGTAAAAATAAATTGTTAAAAAGAAACAAAATAAGATTTGAAAAGCAGGAACGTTTATTGTTATATCGATTAACTTACATTTGTTTTAAATTTTGTTAAGCAAAAACAATAAAATTTTTTCTAATTCTCTTAATTTTAGGAAAAATAACATTATTTATTGTTAAAGAATAAATGTTCCTGCTTTTTAAACCTTATTTTGTTTCTTTTTAACAATTTATTTTTACTTCTCCATGCTCTTTTCTCGGTTAACTTATTAGATACTATGTAAGTATGTACTGCGACAACTTTTCTCGCCCCGGAGCACAGAAGTGGCGAGCAGAGGTCATTGTCAAAAAAAGGAAAGAGGAAAAAATAAGATAATTATTTATTCCTTAAAAATTCAAACGCGGGAACTAAGCTGGGGGTCGCTCCGCGCGTGCCGCGGCAGAACGCGGCCGACGGATACGCGAAAAGGCTCGATTTTTTGGGCGCCAGACACGATCTTTCACGCGTCAATTTGCGACACACTGAATAACACAAAAATCCGGCCGGAAGTTTCGCAACGGGCCGGCTGCTCACCTAACGGTAGAGGGGCAAGGTGTGGTTGCCGCGAAAGAATTAGTAGAACGCTGAAGCTCAGTAAACGCGAGATTAACAATACGCGGATCACCCGGTATGGAAGCGTGACAACACAAAGAGATAACAAAGAATAAAGACGCGAATGTATAATGTAAAATATCTCCGATTTATTACAAAAAAAAAAAATAATAAAAGAAAAACAATATACCGTTTTAGGTAAATCGGATGAGTGTCAGATTACAAACAAAATAGAAAAAGAAATATGATTTGGGTAGTTAGAACAATTTGTAAATGGCGTACAATAGGTTTTACATAATAGTAACAAAATAATAGCACAAAAAAATCATATCAAAGGAACCAACTCAATACGATATTCGCGCTACGCGAATTAATTCAAATAATACATTGGCTTAACACGAAGTTTCCGACAGAGTTCACCCGGTATAACGAGCGTAGAAATGCCGCGACAATCTATGCTTGGAACATCATGCCGACTTTACAATCATCGGATCTGCGACAACTCTATAATATAATACTCACAAGGAGAGAGCGTAACAAATAAGTCTGCAATCAAGAGAGTGATGATTTTGAAAGATTCTCCGTGATAATCAGAGAGCAAAAGTATAGCCGCAAAAGGATACAATTCGCTATTCGATGCAAATATTCCCGCGACTGGCAGTTCGTGGCTATTGCCGTCTCGCTCACTCTCGCGCGCGCACACTCTCTGTCCTTGTTGCTTTCGCGCTCTCGCGCGCGGTCTTGTCGGATCTTTTGCTTTCTTTCGATAATGCGCGACAACCGAAATACGCGACAGACAAATACAATTCTTTCGCGATTCGCTTCACTCGTACATGCACTACTCGACGTTTTCTTCAAAACGTATTAACGCAGACACAAAGCTAAATGCGACAAAAAGTGAGACGGCGCGACGACAATGAACCCCCAAAGGGGCACTATAGGGCGTCAAAACAAACCCCCACTCCTCGGTCATTGGCGCCGACCCTCTGTTGTGCCAGACGGTTTTTTATGGTGTGACAGACAATGGCCCCTGCTGTGAGGATCAGTGACCCCTATTGCAGGTGTCAAAACTCAGTCCGGATACGAGGCCCTGACGTCTGAGGGGGTGTGGTTAGACAAAATTCTTTGATCGAAGATTGGTCTATTTTTTATCGGGGCATTAGTCATAGGTTCTAGCTATACTTGCCGGCACTCTGATTAGGTGATTTTTATTTTGGAAGGGTAGAGGAAGAGTAGGTGGGTTTTGGAAAAAGCCGACAAAATGGCGAGTCGTGGTATACCGAGGCCACGTAGAGGGCGACTATGCACCTCGCTCTTCGAACTCTCTTACGCGATAGAGAGGAAGGGCCGCCGGAGTGACAGCGATAAAAAAGATTAGCAAAAAATACAGACTTGCACTGAATTCGGGCTGATAGCTCACTAGGCGTTGCACTATCGGCTAATGTTGGTATCATCATCGGTAACAAAGGAAACAAGATATACAAAAATTACAAACGCCTTTAACGTCTGACCACGATTTCGCTTGCCGTATACGCAATATCAAGTATTATCGACACCTCTGTAACAAATAAGACCTAACAATAAAAAACAAAAAGAAGCACGTGTACAATTTCGGCTGAACGTCACCTCGACACCATGGGTAATAAAAATAACTCTAATAGAACACACGCTTGCTTGGGTTTGCATTCAAAGTTTTTTATTGCTGGAAAAATAAAATAAAATAATTTCTAATATACAGCGACAGGATAGAGAAAAGAATATATTGAACAATTTGAAATAAAAAAAATCGAATTTCTATTTTGCTATGAGGTAAAGGATAGAGAATGTAGGAAAAATATAAAATATTAAGTAAAAAGTTTCACACAAAGTTTATTATTACTAATTCTTCATATGAATAAATGTTACATAAAAGTTAAAAGCGTTACATAAAAATATGTTATTAAAATTATTAAATTAAATATATTATTAGAATTAGAAATTACGTTTTTATTTTAGCGGAAAAAAAATTTTTTGAAATAAATGTACAATTAATCTGTCGTTGCGTGTACAATTTTCGTTAAAAAGAGTAAGAAATTGATTAAGATCGTATCCGATAAACATAAAGTAAAGAAATACACAACTATAATGTCCGCAAGTTTGTAAAAAAAGTCCTCGTAGTTGACGGGTATTCCATCGATGAATGACGGAGTTTCATCGAAGTCGAAGGAGAAATCTTGGTTCCAGAGAAAGTAGTCCGTAGCTATCAAAGCAGGTGCCTGTTCCATGTTCGTCGAAGAAGAAGGCGACCCAGTATTTACCAGGTCTATTATGATCGTCTGTATTAGCGACGATAGCCGTCGACCTCGTCCACACCCTTGGAACTCTGTCGGCGGAATAAACTCCCGCATGCTTGGCATCGATATGACGCAATGCCCGTAGAATTTCGCAAGAGTTCATTTTTTTGACGCAAAGATGAACGCGCGGATCCTGATATTATTTGAATAACTTCAGTTTTTACTTCTCCCGCTGTAACGTTTCTGCACGACGATTTGCGCTCCGTAAATCTTTCTTCTTCTTCTTCTTCTTCTTCTTTCTTAATTGACTGCTCAACGCTTGACAAATCTTTTGTTTCTGTTATACTATCCGCTCGAGTTTTTATATTATGAATTAGAACAGAGTTATCATTTACGCTGCTAACAAAGTAATTTTTACCGTAGCAGGTTTTCTCGCTTTCGTGACCGCTGTCATCGTTGTCGTCGTCACTGCTCAATTAAAAATTTTCGAGAGAACTACAACTAGTGGCTTGGCTAACATTGAGAATATCACTGTTGACACTATTATTTTGCTCCAGTAGACAGTGCTTCAATTTGTAAGCGTTATGTAATGCGCAATGAAAAATTTTTCAAAATCCGTGATGCGTGCAATATTGTCCGCACTCTCCCTCCGCCGTTAGATTTTTGAATGCTGGAAAAAAATCTTCTAAATTATATATCTCTCTGGAAAGTAGATTCCGCAAGTAATATGCTTTTTCGCTGCCTCTGATGTATATGTGCCTCGAGTATCTTATAATTTCTCGTAAACACAACGTAAAATATTTTGAATTAGCTTCGCCGTCGAACCATTCGATATCGTGGTAATTTCGCGTAAGCCATGTGTTTGGCCGCCTTACTTTTTCGGGTAATTCTCCAAACGGATACGGAGCCATCATAATCCAATGGTCGACGATCGCTGCGTCAATCGCGACAACCGCGATTTCCTTAGAAAGAAACTTCTCGTCCGCATCGCGGAAACCTTGTATGTCGATGACTATATCCATGTTGTGATGAAAAATTTCTACGCTTTTTGTAGGCGAGGTTTAAGCTTTTCACGAACCGTCAACGTGTGTGTCTCGAAGGAAACTGACTATTTCTTTTCGTAACATTGTAAGATTTTCTTCTCGTAAAACTTGTCGACGAATGGAAGTGGAAGAGAAGGGAGGGGTAAGAAAAATACAGAAAAGTTTTAATTGGGTACGCTGTGACGTGAGAGTTGTAAATGCGGCGATAAAAATTTTAACCGAAAAAATTGACGATGACTTGACGCGACGAGTCGATTTCAATTACATTATCAAATTCGGCGTAAACAATACAGTTAATTGTTTCGGTAAGTGGCTTTTCGAATCGTACTTCTAATCGTAAACTGCCATGTCTCACGAGATTCCAATGCCCGGCGCAATTGGCAGAAAAAATCGGGTGTGAGATCAAAAGCGAAAAGCGTGTATCCCTTGAATTAATCGTCTCTACTTATAGAATTTCTCTCATTCAAGAAATGGATACCCGTTCTCGCGAAGAGTGGTTGAAGCATCGACGTAAAGCGGTTCTTCCGACGAGAAAATCGGTTGTAATGGCCTACTGGAATTCGCATACTGTCGACGTACAGAGTGTTATATCTCTAAGAAATATAACTATTAATGTATAATTACTCGTATTACATCCGCTTGACGACGGACACTGACCGCGTAAAAACGCATACGCTGCAAGATATACGCGGAATCGAAATTGCTCAACGTGCAAGCAAAGCAGAAGGACTTTGAATCTGCTTTGCTTGCACCTAGGTCCTTGACCAAGGAGGCCCGTTGCCAGGCGCCCCTTCCGATCAAGGAAATTCCAAAAAGAGATATTATAAAAAGGGAGCAAGAGACGCGCCCAGTCGCAGTCGCTAAGTCGCAATCAGTCGCTCTCAAGACGCTCTCACGTCGTTAATTAAAACGATCTCGCTAGCCGCGTGCGATCTTAACATCTTCTCGCAGTCGCGCGCGATACGCGAAGTTATAGCTAAATAGTGCCGCTAAATAGATATACGCACAAGTGTATCATTGTTGAAATAAAGAAAATTCAAATGGTAATGTAAATAAAAGTTCTTTAATAAGTGGAAAAGTGAAGTGCATTTATTAAATCGACCCGATAAAGCCCTGACGCCCCGGATCCTCATCCCAATTTGGCGCGACCCCTTGTGCCTTTCACGAGGCACACAACAAAATTGGTGGCAGCGGGTGGGATTGCGCCAAAGGAACTACTCGGAGGAAGACCTGAAAAATACAGCAGTATTAATAATCAGGCACGTCAAAAATAATAATCGACGGGAAGCGGACAACACAGAAGGCATCAAATAAGACCTGTAACATATACGCGCATATAAGGAAACAGACACGTCAGCTAGATAAATCAGCCGACGTATAAGCAACAGCGTGCCGTACGTGCAAGACTATACACACACACGGACAACGCATCAGCAGACGTGAAGTAGGCCACCATCTAAGAACGCGACCTACGACAACACGGACAACGTATCGCACCGTACAGTGACCCGCAGGATCACCTTACAACGCCGGACCGCCAGCCGTATCAACACCGCCGAGCGATGATCTGCAGCGTCAGCAAGCGAGCGATAATTATGCTATCCGTATTAATGTAAGTCCGAATAAAACTTTTTATATATATTGCGTGAATGTCGGAGGAGAGCGAAACACCCCGACAAGCGTTAAAGAATAAATCGTAGTTACATAGCGACTCAGCCAAACGGTCAATCAGAGCATTACCGTTAACTTTAAAAAATCTTGAAAACGTGCGAATAAAATTAGAAGCAATTTATTCAAGTGAGAGCGACTCAGAATCATTTACTCACAGGAAAGCCGAACGCGAATTTCCGTTTAATATTTTTGACGAAAGTTTATTTGAAAAAAGAGAAATCGATGCCGATAAAAAATTAAGAAAAGAAAGTAAAGTACGCGTAAGTCGAACTCCTAGTAACGTGTCGCAACGCGGAGAATTCTCGCTTACGTCTTACGACCTTATATCTCGGAAACTGTCCATTTTTGGGCTTGGTACCCATGGACACTTTTTATCAGCATGTTATGAACTACATTATCCTACATTATTGTTAAATTTGACTGGGACCCAAAATCCATAAGGACCGGTGCGGGGTCTTTTATAATAAACTATATATTATATAAAAAATTGTACAAGTAAACCTTGTCGTTTTCCCATTCCTTGAGACACCCCGCTAGCATATAAAAAAGTAATTAAAAGATAAATTAAAATATAAAAAAATCATTCTCTGCATTATCATCTCTTCTCTCGAACGCACCTTTCTTTCGCAAATGCATGGGAGAGCGCGCGCCTCTCTACGTGTCTCTTGTAGCCGCCGGATCCAAGCATGGATGCGACCCGCCGGCTCTCGCGAGATGTAAACATTTAACACTTGGATTGTTTTTGAAATAGATAGCACCTGGTAATATAGTCCTTTGTGAAGATTTTTTAAGTGGGGTACAGTCTGTGGAGAGCGGGTCTGTCTCTGCAATAAGCATTATAAAGTTTTGAGCGGTCGTCGAAGAAGTGTCGTGGAGTGTACGAACAAAAATTTTATAATTTAAAAGAGAGGAGACGTGACTATTGCAACCAAAATGGTAGTGCCTTTTTTTAAAGTGAAAATATTAATAAATAGTGGAGAAAAATATGTTAATATTTACTTTTTTTAGTTTTTCTTATTCATTATCTGTTGCTGTCGGGTGATCGAGAATTTAATAACCAATAAAGTACCGATCATTGAACGGGCGGATTCTCCGGAAATTACATGGCCATAGAGAAAGTGGATACAGATGGTGAGGAGGGAGAAACGGCGGCTTTTTGACGAGATGTGGGGCGACACGGAGAACGCCCGCATGCGGGAAACCATATACCAATCACGGCATAATATTTTCCACCTTCGGGAGCTTTTCGGGTTCCATATCCACCTGAACCTGAGGTGGAAGATTGGAACGGTAAGAATAAAATTTATAAATATAATACAGTATTATATTTATAAATTAATAATTTCTCTGTTTACAGACGAATCGTACATTCCAATTGGGTTGCCGCCGTGACTCGTCCTATCGGACCCGCCGCCGCTGTCACCGCCGTTACCATCGTCGCTCGTCCCATCGGACCCGCCGCCGCTGTCGCCGCCGTCGCTACTGTGACCCGCCTCACAGCACGTTTTTAAATTAAGCGGTTTATTTTTTATTTTATTTTTATTTTTATTTTTATTTTTATATATTTTTTAACTTTATATATTTAAATTTTTTATACTTATATATTTTTAATTTTATACATTTTTTATTTTTAAATTTTATACATTTTTTAAATATATATTAATTACACACACACACACACACACACACAAATGTAAATTTACATATATTGTATAGATTAAAAAATATTATTATCAAATAAGTGTATTTATTTTAGATTAAAATGTACTCCTTACCCCTTGTTCCCTTTTAAATTATAAGTTAATAAGTAAATATATAAAGAAGTTATTAAAAATTATTATAAATTATTTTAAAAAAACTCTCTGAGATGAACATCTCGCGTCTTTTCTCTCGCATCATCTTGTCGCTCCTATTTCCCTCTCTTTGCGTTCTCCTATGAACGCCCCGCGTTACCTATTGCATGCGTCTTGCATTATCTCACGCGCTATCTCTTTCTCTCTCGCGTGCGTCTCTCTTTTCTCGAACCGCCGTATCTCTCCTTCACGTCTTTTCTTTCGCGTGCGCCTCTCGCTGCGGCCCGTATTCTTTCTCTCTCGCGCTGTCTCTTTCTTTTCTAGTGGTTGCTCTCTCGCAATCCCTAGCGTAGCGTTTTCGCATGATAACTCTAGCAAGGAGCTATGCATAAAAGCTGAGAGAGTGCGAGCAATGTAAAAAAAAAGTACACCATGATATATATACATATAAGTATTTATTTGTCTTATATTTAATACATAATTATATATAAATTTTTCTTACATATTAAGAACTAAAGACTAAAGCCACCAGCTCGCAATCGACGAGTTGGTGCTTGTTGAAGGCGTCGCTAGTGCGTATTGCATTCGGCAATTCTCTAGCATCCGTTACAGTGGATGCAATATTAGAGAATTGTGTATACTTGATATCGACCGTTGCAATGAGTCTCGTCAATCGATCAAACATTATTTCAATGCATGAATCGAGCTCGAACATACGACGTAACGTCGATTTGACCATCATCATGCGCGCGTCCGCTGATTCCAGACTTATGAGTTTGATGTCGTTTATCTTGTGAAATCGCACTGTTAGCAGCCCGACACTTATGAAATTATACACATCTTTGGCGAAGTCATTGTTTAGGTAATTTTGAATAGCGTGACGTTGCTCGTAGAGTCCTTTCCACGTTTCAAGAGATAGTATTAGCTGTTTTCCCCGATGATCTCCTATGGCGATCTCCACGTAACTCGGCGAATTCATTCTGATGCCGATTTCGAGGAATTTAAATTCCGTGGCCGTCAATGCGTATCGTCTTCCTAGTATACGAACCGCACAAGGCTCCAACAAAACGCTGTAAAATTAGGAAAGAGAAATTAAAACTAAATTAGGAAAAAGAAATTATAACTCGTAAAAAATATAAAAATATAAAATATAAAATATAAAAATATAAAAATATAAATACAAAATAGAAAAAAAAAGTTATACTTACTTGTCGCATTTCTTCTCGCACGTTTCATCACGTCTCGGCATGTAGTAATTCATGCTGCTGCTTCTTTCGGTGCAGAACCGAGGGTATTAAAAAACATTTTTAGGTAACCAGTCAGAACAGTCGACGAAAGACTGATCGTATAAAAGTACTAATAATCGAGTAACGCTTATTTTTAAAATATTAGGAGAAGGGGTAAAAATAATTCTTAGAAATACGATCTCGTGAGGGGGGAACAAAGAAAAATTTTTTTTAAAGTAGTGGGGATAAATTAAATATTAGAAGAAGGGGTAAATCGAATTCCTAGAAATATATATCTGAAGGGGAAACAAAGAGAAATATTTAAAAGTAGTGGAAATAAATAAAAATTAGGAGAAGAGGTAAAAGGAATTCTTAGAAATATATATATCTAGTGAGGGAAGAAGAGAAATAACAAAGAGAATAGTATGTAAACAATATGTTTATTCAAAAAACGGATGATCGTCGCGATTGGCCGACCACCAATGAAATAATTTAAATACATTTTGTAACGCGCAATTTTTTACATGTTTATTACACCGTAGAGTATATGTGGGATCTAACTTATTAAATGCAGGTACATCTTCATATATGGCATCCGAGGTCTCAATGGTGAAACCGCTGCTCACACGATCCTCGTCCATTATTTCGGCCAGCCATTCTCGCTTTTCGAGTCCTTTTACATACACGAGAGAGGACTCTTCTTCATTGTCTTTTTGTTCATTTATGCCAACGATAGCTGCTGTAATCAAGCGCTGAGCCATGCTGTATGGAACATTTCCATCCTCCCATTGTAAGCTGTGATGATGTTGAGTTAACCACGAGGCCTGACGCTTTTCCGATTTTATGAGCACGCTCCATGGCACAGGGCATGCGAAGAAATAGTGTGACAGGATATATCCTCTTCTCAGGATTGCCGCTTCCTTTCACAATAAATCGTATATTTAGGATAAATCCTTGCATGTCGACAAACGTTGGTGCAAACATGATCTCTTAGATGTGAGTCAGTCGAGAGGTATTACGATACTCTTCAGACGTCTCACATCATCTTGATTATGTATACTTCTCCCCTTCTCTCTCACACGCGTATTTGTGTAAACATTTTTAGGTAAATTTGTGCACAACGTTGGTCAACGGGTTGTACTAGATCACGCGATCATGCATGATGAGACAATATGTTGTGGTATTATTAGGTATATTCTCCTTACACTCAAACTCTAATCTCACATCCACTGTTGCGCTCTTGACCGATTTGTTTTGTCGAAAACAATCGATAATCACAAACGGACCGTGACGTAGAAATAACGAGACGGTGAGACTCGGCTCGAAATACTCGTATCCGTAATAATTTTTGCAGAAACGTGCATACGTGTCATACAGAATCGACCATCTGTTTCTATCAAAATCCAGATTCATATCGTCGTACGGATAACATTCCGAGTTCAGATAGAGTTTCACGTTGGTTAATTTACAGTTGTCGAATCGACTCGTATCCTCGGACATGATGTTTTTACGCCCTGTCTACAAAGCAAAAATTACATACTTTTCCAGTTGAGTCGCGGTCTTAATGGCCCACGAATACTTGGTCGTACGCTGCAATAGCGGAAATTCGTATAGATCCCACGAGAGGAAACCCATGCTGATGTAACGTCCGCTTTCCAGAGCGCGCAGCATCGACAGCTTCTTAATCTCGCTCAACAACACGTGTGGCATTTGCAATTGTATCTTGAATATGTTGATCACAGGCTCCAGTGCAGAATCTCCATACAGACAATTATTGTCGTTGCGCGCTCGTATTAAGATCAACTCATGACGCGCATTAATAACCACGCGTCTGTAATCCTCGCAAAATCCCAACAACATGTGCAGCGGCATACAAAAATTAAAGTATCCATTTACAGTAGTCGGGCTATCCCAGCCTGCATTTCGCATAATCACGCTTCTATCGGATAACATTGTTACATAGTTTTTCAGCAGACTTGTTATTCCCACATTTCTGTTGCAATCAATCTCCACACCATCGAGCTCATAGCAAATTTCGTCAAACATGAATGCAACGCAATTATTTCCCAGCGCCACATATGATCCCTCAACTGGATGATTTATCCGCAGTTCTCTCTCGATGTAGAGGAAACTCTCATACGGCAACGTATATAAATCCTGTTGTATGGTATCGCCGTCGTACGTGCAATCTAACTGTTATCTCTTCGCCTCGAAAATCGAGCAATCGTCCTTCCTGGTCAACAACGCGTAACACTAAATTAGTAATGCTCCGTACGAAAACCGGCAGGTAAATGATCTGCGCCGGCGTTTCCGATATCTTATATCCTGGTGGTACTCTCGGTGAAAATTCATGTATCGTGTGAACGAATTTACCGTTGCTTTATGCACTCGCGGTCACGTTACACTCTATGCGGATAATGTTCACGTTGATAATATTAATCGGCATGTCCGATTCGTACCATTTTTGCGGTTGTAGTATACGATTTCAGAATTCCAACAGCGATCCAATGTTGTTAGGCATGCTAAAGTTTTTACCCGCATACATACATTTTTGCTCTAAGCCCGACGAGTTCGGTCATTATCACGCCGTTATTTTCATCTTTCATTAGACCCGGCACCTTTTTATTTGCAAGCGGTATACCGTACGCATTATTTGCAGCGTAATTGCTGGTATCGAATCGAGCGATATCGCGTTTCAAATTTTCATAGACATCCTGGCATTTAATTTGATATATTAAACTGTCCGTGTCGGTGTACATTACTCTACAATTGTCACGATAGAGCGGTGACATGTATTCGTGGTGAAATTCATAAAGACATACTTTTGATATGTCGAGTATACACATGCCGACGTAGATTAGTTTGTAAAATTTAACTTCGAGTTTGCGTAATTCTATGGCAACTAATTTTTCTGAAAATATGCTTGTACTATGAAAATTTCGCGATCATTGCCTCCGCACCATACCGTCCGTCTTATTTTGTTAATAATTTTACATCCATATGATTGCGCACATTTTCCATCGTCTTGCTGAATACCGCATTATTCATTAATTTATATAAATTTTTTTCAAAATTGTTTTTTGCTTGTGTTTTAAACTGTGTGTTGAGTTCGATGTATTTTTGAAACCACGCTGACTAAGTAAATTGTAGTATGCGGTATATGTTTGTTATGCGAAGCCCGTGGCGTGTGCACTGCTGCAGATTACGATAGTGTATTACATAACGCTTCTTATCGTAAAGCGTTGCGAGGAATTTATACTTCCGCTTGCCGGGCAGCTTGTCGCGTGTCGGGCAAAACGGTAGGTCAATGTGCGCGTCATGAAGATGCTGCGGATACTCTAAATCTACTTCGAGAACATAGCCTATAGGCAAATCGAACGCGATAGATGATATATCAAAATTCGATACATCGTCGACCCACCGAAAATCGGCATACGGCAATGGTTGACACATTGCCGATCTGTACAAATTATTTACATCAAAATACATGAAGTAAGATGAGGGTTTCGATGGGTCGTACGATTGCATGTACTTGTTATTAGCCTGTGCGTATCGACTTGAACATTGACTAAGGCCGCCGCGTATACCTCGTTCGACAAACATTACCATGTCAATGTCTGTTAATAATTCAAATTTTATATTTGTATGTTTTAACATGGCGTCTCATGTATATCCGGGGAAAATATAGTAATACGCGGGATCGAGTCCATAACTTTTTATATAACTGTCGCAAAAATTTTCAAATATATCGGCCAATAACAAGACATCAATTTTTAAATATAAATCGCTATATTCGCCTAGCGTTCGAAGAGAGAATCGGCTCCAGACGGTCTCGGCGTGCGCGTAATCACTCTCGGATATTGTGTCGCCGGTTAGGGAGCTGTAAAATGAGTCGCGCGGCGGTAAACATGTGTCTTGTAATTAGCCCACACAGTTTATGTATTCATACGGAAAGATGCCCTTCCGTGTCAATAAAACATATATTTTCGAATATATTTTGAAAGCGACCGTTGCAATGTACAAATATCATAAACTCTTACTATACAAAATACACATCTATAAATAAATATATCCATAATGTGAAAATCTGTAAAGTGTATATACAAAAAAAACAATGTTTTTAAATTACTATAAAAAACTGCTCTAAAAAATGTCATTTTAATTTTATACTATATATTTTTATTGTACAAAATGATTAAATATTTCTAAAAAAAATAATGATATCAAAAAATTGCGAAAAATAAAATCCTTTATAGCTCAGATAGAAAAGCAGTCGTTCGGCAAGCAAAAGGTCTCGGGTTCGATTCCCGATTCAGCGACTTTCAGATCTATATTTTTCTCTTGCATTTATTTATTTATTTCCGTAGGAAGGTTAGGGTTCTTGAAATTAAATCTCAAGAAAGAGATTATTTCAATTTTAAAGTCTTGGTTAGTACACCAAGAATAATACGTGTCTTATGCGCGGTTGGTTTTCAACGAAAACTTAGTTTCGTTGTAAATGTACGTAATAACATCTGCGTATGGCTCTTTACGCCTCCCTTATGATTTAGATTTATAAAATCCTTTATACTATATAATCTTTTATTATTTTTATTTTATTAAATAATTTTTTTATAAAAATATTTTACAAACAACAATTAATTAAACATATGGCTTATATATATTGTAGCGCAACAAATTATTTAAAAAGACCAAATGTGTCGAGCGATTTATAATTGACAATAATATCTTATTTGGATTAAAGAGTATGATATAAAAATATATATATATATCTTATTTGATATTATTGTCAACCATATAATTGCTAATCACATTTGGTCTTTAGAAATATTTTAACCAAAAAAATAGAAAAATTTTAATTAAAAATACTTGGCGCTGCTAAATTGCACAATATGTCAATAATGTTAAGGTACTTTGTATATACATTTATGTTCCACTTAATTGTTCTATTAATATTCCAGTTATTGAAATATTAAAGATGGCGGCAAATGAAAAGGTGTGGTGCGAGAGTGCTCCAAAAATAGTTTAATAATAGGAAGGAAAAGAGGAAGAGGAATTTCTGGTGAAGTGAGGAAAAATGGAGAGCAGAGGGTAGGAAAAGGAGAAAAGAAAGAAAGGGAGGAGAATGGAAGATAAGTGATAGATAATGTGAGGAAACGGAGACAAGCGGAGGATGGATGGATACGTGGAGACAGATTCGCACGGGAGCAGATGGACGGAGAAGGAAGGAGGTAGGAAAGATAGGAAAAAAAGGAGAAAGGAAAAGGGAGAAATGAGGAAAGGAAAATAAAGGAGCAAGGTAGAAATGGAGACGGAGAGATTGGCTGAAATTGGCTGTGGAACAGTCGTACACATGGCAAGGCCACGGGAAGACGCACGGCCAGAGATGAAGAAAGAAGGAGGATGAGGAAGAATGAGAAGAGGAATAGGAAAGGAGAGAAGAAAGGAGAACAGAGATTAGATTAGAGGTAGGATAAAACGAGAGGAGAGAGCAAAAATTGGATAAGGAAAAAAGAAGAGAAAGGAGTAAAAGAGGATCCTGTCGATAAGACATGAAGAAAAGATGGTAAAGAAGAAACCGGAAAGTAGGACAGGTGAGAGTAGAGGAAGGAGAGGGCGCAGGGAAGAACAGGAAGAAAGTGTGAGAAGAAGGAAGTGGCGCGCGCATCACCACGCAAGACACGCATGAAAATAAGCGATTGGTAACATAGGGACATAGGGAGAAACCAGAGAGTAGTGACAGGTGGGAGCGGGAGACAGAGAGGGAGCAGAGGAGAGCAGGGGGAGCACGGGAGAGGAAGAAGGAAGCGGCGCACACACGATCACGTAGATACGCACGCAAGTAAGCGCCTGGGGATATAGGAACATAGAGAGTAATCAGTGGGTAGTGACGGGTAAGAGTAGGAGAGGGCGCAGGGAGAGCAGGAAGAACACGTGAGAGGAAAGAAGTTGCGCGCGCAATATCACACAAGATTTGCGCATAAGTGAGCACATGGTGACAAAAGACGTAATAAGGTTAAGAGAAGGCAAGTGCAGGAAGAAAGGTTTAAGCAGAGGAAGAAGTGAGAAAGGTGAAGGAAGGAGAAGTAGGAAGTGTAGAAGGAAAGGTGGAGAGGAGAGAAGAAGAGGAAGTGATAGGAGAGGAAGGAAGAGGACAAGAAGAGGACGTAAAGAAGAAAAAAGGGGTTAGGCACAAAGAGGAGAGAGAAAGAGACGAGGGGGTGGCGAAAGGAAAAGAAGAAGAGGCAAGGGAGGAAGTGAAGGTGATAGAGGAAAGGAGGGGACCGGTGCATGCTTTTTTTTTTTGTCGCTGTGGAAACCATCATGGTATCGTACACCCCCGGGTAGGGGTGAGGGTTATGTGGGACTCCTTGTTCCCCTTAATCGAGCCACTAATGGTTCGACCAGGGGGCCCAAGACCTACCGCACTAAAACCCCAGCGGGTGTCCACCTCGGGCGTTGGATAGGGGACGGCGAGGATGCTGGAATCCCATGCCGTCTCGCCGCCACCCGCCAAGCCATCTCCGGGGAGCTGCCTCAGCCTTGCGGCCAAGACCTCTCCCCGACCGCGCAGTCAATGACTGCGCGGTTTCGTCCCGATTGCGGCGCAGGGCAACACCGACCCTACGCCGCGCCCTCCCAAAGAGTTTGGGGGGCGGAGCCATGGCTCGAGAGCACCCGCTCGAGCCATCGCCCCCCGCCCCCACGGTGGTCGCGACCCCCAGATCCCCTAGAGAGTGATCCGGTTTGGCGTTCCACCGGGGGAGCCTTCACCAGAGGGCTCTTCTCTGAAGGAGAGGAACCCTCTTCCGTGGACGGCGTTGCCCTCTCCCCGGGTGCCCCCTGGCTCCCGGTGAGAGAGCCCCACGCGTCACGTCCTCACAGAGGGGGACCCAGGCGCCCTGGCCGGACCGGCAGTGCCGGTCCGCCGGGGACGCGTGGCCCCCCCTCGGCCCCCCCGGCTGCGGCTCCCTCCGCTCCCTTGGGAGTTAGGATTTGGCCGCAGCCGAGAGGGTTTTCCCTGACCGGGCGCACAGGGCGCCCCCCCCCTAGTGGAATAACGCGCCCACGCGCCCGGCCCGCGTGAGGCTCCCGGGGGGGAGAGCCCTTGGAACTTAGTTGTCCCCGCCCCCCCCCGGAACCCTCATCCCGCGTCAATTGTTGACGCGGGTATATTTGGGACGGACCCCCCCGATCCACGCCGCCACAAACGGGCAAGCCCGCCGACGGCGCGGAAAGAGAGGGCCCGGCCCCTCCTCCCCCATTCTCTCTCTCTCCCTCACCGTCTCCTCCTTCTGCAGCATGACTTCGCCGCAGAAGGAGGAGAACGCTTTTCATGCTTTCTCATTGTCTGTCATTGCCCTAACTACCGAGGGCAATGACAGATCCCTCCCCACCGCGGCCACGAGCCTCTCTCTCTCCCGACCAGGCAACACACTCAGCGAGTGTGTGTTGGGCGGTGTCACGCTCGTGGCCGCAGTGATGACACCGCGTCGTGCGCTCTTTACCTATCCTGTGCAGGTACTCACCGAAACACCCATGTCCGGTGAGCACCTGCGTCATACGGAAGGACACCCCTCCTTTGGCCCTGTCTAGCCAGTTTTCTAGACAGGGCCGTATGGCCCCGACGGTGCGCTGTCCTGGCAATGTTGGATTTGCCAGGCTATCCTTCCAACTCTGGATCAGCGCCCGTCGGGAGTGGACCCTCACGGTACGCCGGAGACTTTCCGTCATAATGATGCCCGCCCGCTGGTACGCACGTGTGCGGGACCGGTGCATGCTGGTGCATAGAGAAATGGAAGGAGATGAAGAGCAGAATGGACAGGATGGAAAGGATGGTGGAAAAGATACTAAGATGGGTGAAAAGGAGAGAGGATAAGGAGAGAGATAAGGAAAGAGACAAGGAGACCGAAGGAGAAGAGATGGAAGAGAAGAAAAAAGAGGAAGCACAATGGGAGATGGAGGAGGAAACGGAAGAGAGGAGCAAAAGGGAACTGCAGGTGAGGGGAGGAAGTAGGAGAGAGCAGGGTAAGCCAGAGGAGGATGGAGAAAAATGGTGAAAATTAATGAAGGGTGAAGAGGATAAGGAACAGGGGAGAAGGAATGACCAAGGTAAGGGGGCAAGAAAAGGAAGTGAAGAAGAAGGGAAAACGGGAGGAAAGGTGGAGAAGAGCGAAGGAAAGGAGACAAAGGAGAAGGAAGAAGAAGGGAAAGCGAGTGGAATAAAGGAAAAGAGCGAAGGAAAGGAAGAGAACAAGAAGGTGGAATGGAAAAGGATGACGGAAGAAGAAGAGGATGACAGGGGAAGTGAGGAAGAGAAAAAATGGAAAAGAGGAGAAGAAATGTGGAGAAAGGTAAAGGAAAGGGAAGGGAAAAGGAGTAAAGAGAGAGAGGAGAGAGAGAAAAGAGAGAGAATGGAAAGGAGAGCGGAGGAGATGGAAAGAAGGTGGAGGAGGAAAAAATTAGGCATGGAGAGGATTGGACGGAGAGGATCAAGAGAAGAGGAGGCTGCTGATGGAGAAGATGACGGAGGTGGTATTAAATAGGAAGGTAGGAATAGTAGGATCATGGGAGGTAAGGGGGGACGATGGGAAGATGATAGTAATGAAAAAGATGGAAAAGGAAGAGGATAAAAGGGAATTGTTGGAGAATGGGAGGATAATGTGGAGGAAGTGGGAGAATGGAGTGAATGAAGATTTGACTAGGAAAGGAGAATTAGGTGGATAATGATGGATAGAGCGAGGAGAGAGAGGGCCAGAGAGAGAGAGATGCAATGGTATATGGGAAAAGGTTGTGGATTAATGGGGAAGAGTGGGTATGGAATGAGGAGGAACAAAAGTTAGAGAAGAAAAGGGAATAGGGAGAGAATAGGAAAAGGGAAATAGAGGCAAGGGGGGTCAGGGAGGAAAGGGAGTAGTAATAAAAAGAGGAGGCAAGAGAAAAGGGGTAAGAGGGAAGGGACCCAGATACATTGTAAGGTTGCAAAATGGCCAGGAGAGGAAAGAGAAGATATGTAATTGTATTATGGGGAAAGGTGAGGGGGGAAGGGGAGAAGGGAAGACAGGAGTTGGTTGATTTAGTTTGTTTAAGGTAAAGAGAAAGGAACAGGATGGAGAAGAGGTGATCCGGAACGAGGAGGGAGGCAGAGAAGCAGATGAGGAACGGAGAGAGAAGAAGGAAAAGGGAGGAGAGAGGACAGAAGGAGAAAGAAGGAAGATGGCAGATGGCAGTAGGAAGACAAGGAGAAGAAAGAGGAAGGAAGGAGGGAGAGTAGGAGAGAGGAGAAGAGAGACTGATAAAAATGTATTATAGATACATATTGTAAATTGTAATATAGTGAAACGAGAGAAGGAGGATGTAAAGGGTTTGGCGGTTCCTTAAAAACGCCCCGGCAACCTCAAGGGAAGTCCGGAATAAACTTGATTGATTGATTGATATTCCAGTTAATAATATAATGTTTAAATAAATAAATAATTATTAATGTAATGTTTATATAATTATTAATGTAATGTTTTAATAATTATTAATGTAATGTTTATAAAAGTAATTTTTTTATTACTTTAAAATATATTGCAACAAATTAATTAAATACTATGCAAATAACAAACGTACTTCGTACATTTACATTGCAAATATTTTCTAAGTTAATTATTGAGTATTTTAAGATACATTGCAATAAATTAATTATTTGTTACATTAAGATATATATAGTAAATTAATTATTTCTTATTTTAAGATTTACAGATACTGTTTAGGATTGAGAAAAATTCGCCGCGCTCGATTAAACGAAAATTCACGGATCAGTCGAGAATTTAGGTAAAAGCAATTGCCGCGGGCCTAACACGGCAGCACCTCGCGGCACGCACCGCGGGAAGCGCCGCGGAAGCAAATTTTCGGCCAATTAGCGCGTTCCGCGTGTACCCCTCGCGATCAGGCGGTCGATAGCGTGATCGATGAGGGTAGCATTCCGTCGGAGACAGTCGTCGCGGAGAGAGAGCCGGCGTTGGTCGCAAGTCAGACCAAAGAATTCACGTTACGGTGTAATAAGTGCGTGAATGTATTATCGCGACAAATACGAACAGATTTGCGCGGTATTGTGTGACATATCGAGAGTGAAGAGTTAACGGGTAATCGGATCTCGTTCGCGACGCAACATACACGTTCTCGCGACGAATTCGCCATTGTCTCGTGCATGCTACGTGCACGTGATCGAACATTACGAGTATTCGGATCCTGCTGGAGGATTCACTGCGATATTCGCGTATCGGTGAATGCATGTCGTGCATTCTCTCTCTCGCTCGGTCTCTCTCTCTCTCTCTCTCTCTCTCTCTCTCTCTCTCTCTCCCGCGCTCTCTCTCACAATTGTCGTAGTACGCCGTCGCGACGAACTCGCCGTCGTATTGTGCACGCTGCGTACACGTGATCGACTCCTGCGAATATTCGAATCCTTCTGGAGGATTCTGTGTGATAGTTAATTGCATATAAATGCACGTGATCGAACATTACGAATATTCGGATCCTGCTGGAGGATTGAATGTCACATAATTGAAGACAATTATTAAGTCGCGTCAAATCATATGTGCGCGTGTTCGATAAATTATAACGGTCGTCCACAAGAGGACAAATTTGTTGTTGTACGATTCGCGATCGTGACTTTCAAATAAGACATTGTTTTCTCTTGCGACAAAAAACATTGGTGTCGATATCGAACAAACAGATTTTCTTTTGTGATCGCGAGCTTCGAAACGTGTACAGCAAACGCTTTCGATTCTCATATCGAGTTTTTGTTCTTTTTTCTTTGATTTGTTTGTGTCAAGTCCAGGTGACTTTCTGACATGTGAAATAATAAATTGATCTGTTTTTGTTCATCAACTTCAAGACTTCTTTTCAATTCGGCTTCCTACGTAAATCATCAATCTCAGCGCACACATGGGTGCGCGATCACCCTATTAAGATACAGTCCACTCAACAATTATCCTATTGTCCATCCATCACATCTCTCATGAGATTCCTATGATTTCTTTCCAATAAAAAAAAAAAAACGGGTGAAGGATTTGAGAGGCGGCGCGCGAGACGCGGCCCTAAAAAGGCCGAGCATGCTCGTTCGTCGCAGCTTCGCGTCGGACCACGGTTCAAGCCGCGCGTTCGCAACAGATACATTACAGTAATTTTGAAAAAAATTTAGCAGCGCCAAGTTTTTTTAACTAAAATTTTTTTATTTTTTTTATTAAAATATTTCTAAAGACCAAATGTGACGAGCGATTATATGGTTGACAATAATATCAAAAGAGATATATATTCATATTTTTTTATATCATACTCTTTAATCCAAATAAAATATTATTGTCAATTATAAATCACTCGACATTTTGTCTTTTCAAATAATTTGTTGCGCTACAATATATATAAGCCATATGTTTAATTAATTGTTGTTTGTAAAATATTTTTATAAAAAAAATTATTTAATAAAATAAAAATAATAAAAGATTTTTTAGTATAAAGAATTTTATTTGTCGCAATTTATTGATATTATTTTTTTTAGAAATATTTAATCATTTTGTACAATAAAAATATATAGTATAAAATTAAAATGACATTTTTTAGAGCAGTTTTTTATAGTAATTTAAAAACGTTGTTTTTTTTGTATAACACTTTTTCACATAAGCGCGTAAACTTGTCGCCTCTTTTTGTACCTTTTTTTAAAAAAGGTAAGTTTTTTTATGGATATCATTCTTTTTTGTAGTATATATTTATTATTTGTAGTATACAGGGTGTCCGGTAACTAACGGACCAATGATTAAGGGCAGATTCTCTGGCCAATTTGGAGACAATTTTTTCTTAGCAAAAATGTTGAGAAGTCAATAATTTTCGAGTTATAAGCGATTGAAAAAAATGGGTTTTTTGAAAACTAAACGTTTTGGAGTTAAAAATCTAACATAATTACATTCTTTAGTTAATTTCAGGTAGAGTTTACTATAATAAAATTTTAATTTGAGGCTTAGTTATAAAGACACATAATGACAAATATTGGAAAGTTGTAAAAAATGATGACCTTTTTCGACATTTTCACTGAGGAAAAATCGTTCCCAAATTGACCAAAGAATCTATTTGTAATCGTTGGTCCGTTAGTTACCGGACACCCTGTATATTATTTGTAGTATATACTATATTTATTATTTGTAGTATATATTATTTGTAGTATACAGGGTGCCTGGTAACTAACGGACCAACGATTACAAGTGGATTCTTTGGTCAATTTGGGAACGATTTTTCCTCAGCGAAAATGTCGAAAAAGGTCATCATTTTTTACAACTGTCCAATATTTATCATTATGTATCTTTATAACTAAGCCTCAAATTAAAATTTTATTATAGTAAACTCTACATGAAATTAACTGAAGAATGTAATTATGTTAGACTTTTAACTCCAAAACGTTTAGTTTTCAAAAAACCCATTTTTTTCAATCGCTTATAACTCGAAAATTATTGACTTCTCAACATTTTTGCTAAGGAAAAATCGTCTCCAAATTGCCCAGAGAATCCGCCCTTAATCATTGGTCCGTTAGTTACCGGACACCCTGTATATTTATTATTTACACATTTTAAAATAAAGAAACAAAGAACCCGCCACTACCAGTGAGAAATAATGGTCGAATCGACGTCGGTTCGTTGTCGAATCGATGTCAAATTGATCAAATCGATGTCGATTCGACCAATCATTTCTCGCTGGGACCCCCGTCATATTTTATGAAAATAGCTTTGTGCAGTGAGGTACCTTCGTGTATCTTTACGCGAGTCGAACTTTTGATGGAAAAAGAGAAAATTTCTTGTAATCATTATAATATGAAAAATTGAAAATAAAAAATAAAATGTAGAAGTTAATTAATAATAAAAAAGTAATAATAAATAAGAATAAAGAAAGTCATAAAAATTTAATAACTCATATGTTATAATTTTTTTTTTTTACGTTATTTATTATATATTATTTAGGGGTAGCACGTAGAAACAGCGTTATTCAAGGTGCAAGTTCAAAGTGAACATACGTAAAGTGTATATTATCTAAATTTAGTAATAATATATAACCATGAAAAGTAACTGTGATATTTTATTCAAGGTGCAAGTTCACATTGAATATACATACAAATAAGTAAAACTGATTACAATTTGATTCTAGAAAATAAGTGCAATATGTTATTCTTAGTGCACAAAATATAATAGTCGTTTATAGAGATTTGATTTGAAATTCATACTAGCCCGTACAATGAAAAATAATTGCTCGTAATTCCAGAGTACCAATTTGTTAATGACTCAGAAAAATAACATGGCGGCCTGCTCTCAAAAAACTATGATGTTTCTCGATGTCCATTTAGAAATAATGTCGAAGCTCTTACAGAATAATTACTACAACATTTGAAATACGAAAAGTATTACATTAGAAGAAGATTAGATTAGAATAAGGATTCAACGTATTTTTAAAAGCTCTACACACACAACGAAGTGAATATACAAAACTATATACAAATATTGTACCTTTTTCTTCTGTGTTTCTGAAGAAAATTGTAAGTCAAATGAAACCTTGCACTTTGAAAACCATATCACTTACTTTTCAGAGTCAAATTGATAAATTTTTTTTGTATATTTTAATGATATTTATTTCTCACTTGTATCTTGAATAATTAATATGTAATTTTTTATTGTATATTACGACAAATAATCAGTAAACTTTTTAAGCGTATAGCTTTATTGTAGTTGACCTGAGAACTGTACATTTATAAATTTTACTTAATATACACCCGTTTCGAGCAACAAGGCAAAGTTTTCTGATCAATAACTTACGCCCTGAAAATACAGTATAACACAAATCGGAAGTTGATACAAAAATTCGAAATTTTACTAAAGAAAGATTGGAGGTTTTTAATTTATACAATTTTCACAACTCTTATTTCAATTATTTATTCTACCCATCGAAAGTTTTTTGAGAGCAGGCCGCCATGTTATTTTTCTGAGTCATTAACAAATTGGTACTCTGGAATTACGAGCAATTATTTTTCATTGTACGGGCTAGTATGAATTTCAAATCAAATCTCTATAAACGACTATTATATTTTGTGCACTAAGAATAACATATCGCACTTATTTTCTAGAATCAAATTGTAATCAGTTTTACTTATATGTATGTATATTCAATGTGAACTTGCACCTTGAATAAAATATCACAGTTACTTTTCATGGTAATATATTATTACTAAATTTAGATAATATACACTTTACGTATGTTCACTTTGAACTGGCACCTTGAATAACATATCAGTTACTTTTCGTGATAATTTATTATTAGATCGTTTAAATTTTTGAGTACCTTCTTTTGAACATGGCCTGACCTTTTCATTTTTATGATTTTTTTAGGATATCACTTACTTTTTAAAGTACAGATATATAGAGCAGCTTTCTAGTAATTCAGTATCACAAATATATGTATTTTCGATTCTTATCACATAACTTTGTATAAGTAACAATTTATGCAATACAGTTCAAAATAATTGAAATATATGGTATATATGTACATATATAAAATATATAATTATATTATAGTATACATATATATTTTATTTAATCATATATGTAAATGTTTGTATAATTGTAATAACTTTTAACGATACATTGCACATTTATTTCAATTGCAACAGAATAAATTTATATTCTTGTATGAATATTGAAAATAAAGAATGGGCCCCTCCATCGCCCATTCTCGTGAGAACGCAACCATATATTTTTCTTCGTCTCTCCGATTTTAACACGACATACATATTTCTGTCTGATAATTTTTTTCTTGATGATACTTTTTGAAATGTCATGAAGCCTAGGTCAAATAAGAAACTTATTGCACTCGTTTTAATGCAGCGCTTACAGCAGCTTTTATAAAGCGCCAGAGCAGCCGATATTTTATTTTGGCGCTTACGGCAACTTTTATACAGTACTAGAACAGTTGATGTTTTAGTGTAGCGTTTACGGCAGCCTTTATACAGCGCCATTATTTAATCTGTTCTAAGAACAATATGTATGCCCCTTGTGCTCCTTTGGGTCATTTTTTCTTGAACACTTCCATATCATTAGAGTAATATCATTCCGATTTTGTGTCAGCTCTCAACATACACGTGTAGTGACCACGATTTATTTCTTCACCTTCGTGAAATATAGCGCTTATTAGCTTGTACTTTTTTTTATTAATCGTGATATTACTCGTCGGCACGGCGGTAATCCGATTGTTGATAATTTTTTTAGAAGCACCGTTTACAAAAGTATATAAATTGAGCTGTATTACTACGACGGATAAAGTTGATTCGATTACGGTTTTTTTTTTCAACACGGTGCCCTTACATTCGTTACAATTGCCGTTTATCGTTTTCCATTTAGAAAATTCTACATTAATCAAACTTTGTAGAGTGACACCTTTTTTCCTTTTTAATGTCGAATGTATAGGTAATATTAACAAACTACTGCTTTCCAGCTTAGTTACATTGTAATTACATTTGACATTCGAGCAACATGTTACGTCCTTTAATTCGACTTTTAATACATCATTGATGTCGGAATACGTCGACATTAGAGCCGTAAAAAATTCCGAAACATCTTGTTGTGTTCGTTCTTCGAAGCGTTTTCCGACAGATCTTCTAACCGCTTGAATGTTGCAATATTTACGTTTACCATACGCGCAGATGGCATCAATCAATGCATTCGATGCTTTATTTTTCAGTATTTGTTGCCTAATACGTACGCAATGAAACGCACATTGTAATATTACATTAGCGTAACACGAAACAGCATCGTTATTGCAAAGGCCATATATTTTCCACGTAACTATACTTTCTGGTTCCTCACAATCATAATTCTGCATATCATCAATGATATTAGGGATATCCCATCGACGATCGTACATTTTCACAACCTTTTTCTCGGACGGATTGATTTGTGGCAGTTCAGATTTGAATATAGATCTCAGTCGATTATATTCTACAATAACTCTCGAGTTTGCTTTAACTGATGCTGGATTGAAATTTATCAAATGTAGGCCTTCCAATTTACTTACTCGTGACAAACCTACATAGGCTTGACCATCACTGAATAACGTCGTTCCTAAATCCATCATTGCATTGTTACATGTAATTCCTTCGATTATAAATAATTCGACATTCTTTAATTTGTCTCTCAAAGTTTTCAAGACCATGTCTGACAATTGCGTATATTTTGGTGTAGATTCATGACTAACCGGTAGTTGAAACATTCTATGGATTGTCAAGCCATCGATATTGAATGCTGCGATACCCGTGGGAGCAGATATGGCAGTCGTTTTTTCCAAATTTATTCTGATCCAATGTTTAATCGTTTCAATTAGAAAACTTTTCCCTGTACCACCCTCGCCACTTACGTACAGTCGCAGAATCTGATTCTTATCTTGTAAAACTTGGCATACTCCATCAAAGACTCTTTTCTGGTCTTCGTTCAATTGCGACATCATTTGCGATAAATCAATCGGGTCGTCAATCTTACCAAAATCTTCCAGATCTTTCATCGCGTTGTCAGCTTCTATCGGATTACAATCCAGTTCATCGTCATCGGATTTGTCTCTGTCTGCTGTTTTCAGATCATTTTCGCGCTTCTCGATTAATTCAGCAACGTTCTCAAAAGCTTTCTGTATTTCTTCGAGCCTTTCGTGATATTTCATTACCTTCGTTAAAACAGACTCTGAATTCTTAAAGGCATCCGTGTAAGTCTCGAATGTACCTTTGAGTTCACCAAATCTCTCCATGGTTTGAACAGAAGAAGCAGCGAGTAAAAGTATTTTTCGGGCTCAGTTTTTATATTAAATCGATAATGGTTAATTAAATAACCCTTTATTCGTTTTTTTAAAAATAAACCCGATGCCAGTTTGTAACACTTGACTTCGTCATTATTTGACATCTGTTTCGTAATTTCCCAGAATCTGGCAAAATCGTACAAATTCAATGATTCTAATTCCTGAGGTCTATTTGGATAGTAATCATCGATGAGTGACGAACAGTAAATATTCGTAGAATTTTCATCAAGAGCTTAAAATTCATTAAATGTTTTAACTTTTCTATTTCTCACCTCATTAACATCAATCCATTTGACCATGGTATCATTATCCGTACCGTACAAGGGATTCCCTAACAATGTATCCGCAGCTTCTAAAGCACCGCATTCTCTGTTATTTAATGAACGCATTGCAAAATTCCACAGTTTCGATGCCAAGGACTTATTCGAATCTATCACTTCAAAGTCTGTATTGCATTTTTCCGACTTTGTCGTGTATTTTGTTAAATATGAGTTTAAAAACTCTGATTTTTCTCTAATAAATTGTATGTCCATATTTCCCTTCCAGGCTAATTTGATAGACGGATTATAATCATTTATAAACCTTTCCGACTCCTTGCGAGGAAGATCGTACAATCTGCTCTTACTGCGTAAATTTTTTCTACCGACTATCGAAGTGATAACGTCTCTTAAAACGAAATTCTCAGTAACTGGCCGAGGAAAATCGAACCGACACTTTCTGTATATATTAGTTTTCGTTTTTTTCGTACGCATGCAATACGAGTTATGTTTATGATTCTGATCACTTATTACCGTATGGTACAACGTTGGCGAAACATTTTCATCTGGAATTTCACACGTTACGTATTTTTGAATAAACGTAGTAACTTCTTCATCCGGCGATTTTCCTAATACTGGAGCATCTTTTATCCAAATCATACAATGCATGTGCTGCATACTTCTACGTTGATATTCCAGTCGCCAGAAGTAATGAATAATCTTTCCTATTAAATTATCGGACGAACAAATAAAATCAATCATGGCTTTGAATTTTATGCACATGAATCTAGAAGTACTTACAGGATTGTATGCGATTAGTTCGTTGATGCCTAACTTCTCTTTATCGGGATTCATATATCGTAAATATTCACCCAAATCGGACCATTTCCATTCACTAGGACTCAAAGTCAAAAACCACGTCGCTGGACCGTAATGCAAAGTCATGCATTTTACATTATTGGACGGTTGTCGCCAAAATTGATCCGTATTTGTCAATTTTGCGAAAATACTCATTAAATTCGATTCTAATTGGTAACCTTTCAATTCGTTCAAGTATCTACCAGCAGTGTATCTCTCTCGTGGGTTAGTAACCATCATCGTATAATAGATACCACTTTTCAACTGTCGGTAGTTAGCATTATTGAGAAGGAAGAACAGATACTGCAGATTCAACCTGAATCTACTATGTTTCGACATCAATCGTGTTCTAATAAATAAATATTCCGGCAATGCAAAGTTTCTATCTTCTCGTTGTCCATTGACACCATCAGGATATAAATCAGGGAAACACATGACATCCAGATATTTATAACGATTATTCATTGGAAAATCTTCAATTCTTACCATTTGATAAAGCTTCAATGCAGATTCGTTATCGATTCTTTTTGCGTGTATTGGGTATATTGTATACTGATCGTTAATATCCGAATGTTCAGTGATTTGTGTGAGAAAAGCCGTACGTTTTAAAACGGTTTGATCATTATTATTTTTGTTTTGCTGTACATTGTACAAATTCAATGCTGGTAATTCCTCAACCACCTCATTTATTTCGTCATTGTCGCTTTCTTCATCGACAATCCTATATTCTGTTTCCTGCAACTTATCCTTTAATAGATCATTAGATGACGCTGGAAGACGAATTTTTGAGTAATGAGCATTATTTTCTGTCAACCATTGTAAAACCTTATACATTTTATTAATATCTACCAAATTTTCCCAAACCACTTTAGATTTCTTGGGTATACCTCGAACGAGAATGTGCAACTCGTGATTCAAATTTATAGGATCTTCCGGAGGACATACCTTATCCAATGTTTCTTGTAAAGGCAGAGGCAAATGAAATGTTCTACCTTTTTCTAAACAGAGTTCGATTATATAAGTTTCTTGATTTAAAATGTGCTATATTTAAATCATTTAATTATTTTTTTCGTTCAAGTACAATTAACAGCAAAAACTGCATATACGTAGGTATGTATTTGACTCTACTGCCATTACTTGAAACAAATACATTATTCGATATTAACAAATTGGAACTCTGGAATTACGAGTAATTATTTTTCATTGTACAGACTAGGCTTAAATTTTTGAAGACCTTCTTTTGAACATGGCTTGACCTTTTCATTTTTATGATTTTTTGAAGATAGGGTGAGAGAGGACGAATGAGGGTAAGAGAAGACGAGATAGGCGAAAGAGGGTGAAAGAGAACAAAAGAGGGTGAGAAAGTACGTACGAGGGTGAAAGAGGTGAGAGAGGGTGAGAGAGGACGAAAGAGGGTGAAAGAGGACGAAAGAGGTCGAAAGAGGGTGAGAGAGAACGAAAGAGGGTGAAAGAGGACGAAAGAGGGTGAGAGAGGACGAAAGAGTGTGAAAGAAGTCGAAAGAGGATGAGAGAGGGCAAAAGAGGGTGAGAAAGAATGAAAGAGGGTGAGAGAGGACGAAAGAGAGTGAAAAAAAGTGAAAGAGGACGAAAGAGGGTGAAAGAGGACGAAAGAGGGTGAGAGGGAATGAAAGAGGTTGAAAGAGGACGAAAGAGGGTGAAAGAGGGTGAGGTAGGACAAAAGAGGGTGAAAGAGGACGAAAGGGGGTGAGAGGAAATGAAAGAGGGTGAAAGAGGGTGAGAGAGAATGAAAGAGGGTGAGAGAGGACAAAAGAGGGTGAAAGAGGCAAAAGATGTTGAAAGAGGACGAAAGAGGGTGAAAGACGACGAGAGAAGAACGAAAGAGAGTGAAAGAGGCGAAAGATGGTGAAAGAGGACGAAAGAGGGTGAAAGAGGGTGAAAGAGAACAACAGAGGGTGAGAGAGGACGAAAGAGGGTGAAAGAGGCGAAAGAGGGTGAGTTAGGGCAAAAGAGGGGTAGGAGTGGGGGTGGGGGGCGGTATGTGGGAGGGAAAGGGGTGGGTGGAAGTTAAAGGAGGTGTGAGTGAAAGGTGAGAAGAGATTTATATATATATTATATATATATATATAATCCTGATGACGTCAGCGGACGCGGACAGAGAAAAAGAAGAAGAAGAAGAAGAAGAAGACGACGTTACTTCATTTTTCATGAAAAACGTCACTTTTTGACCGCTTGTATCTCCAGAACGGCTTGACCGATTTTATTCCTTCTTGGCTCAAATTACTCGTAGCGATGCCGCCTTTCAGGTTATATTACGTGCAATTCAAAATTTTTTATATTTTAGTAGTTCTACACCCCCAAAAGATGGACTTTGATGGTGCAGGATAAGGAGACTTGTAGTGTCTTTTAAGGTCTTGAGGACAGCTCTACTCAGGGAGGTGAACGCCCCTGCCCTATGCGAGTTCCAGATTTCCTCAGACCCGGAGAGTAGAAATTTGTCAGGGTCCCCGAACCCAGGGTAACGGGTAAAGACCTTAACGGCAAGGAAGGCGTAGCGGACGGTTCCGGATAGCGACGATATGAGCTCTGCACGGCGGAGAGAGTATGGCTTGAATACGGCGGAAGCTCGTGTCGTCGCGCCGGACGCAGTGACGTGGCGGCGAAGGCAGGAACCGGGTAAAGGAGCTCACGAGCCTAGGAAGGCAATCCTTAATGAGAGGATTTCCTTTGTTGGGATGCCTGGATTCGCTGGTGTCAAGAAAGCCGCAGGAGAGGCGAATAAGGGGGTCTTGCTCATGAGATGGTTGTAATAATTGTCACACCACGTTTAACTGAACTAATCTTTATTCACACGCATGGCACATACAAAAGCTGTGAGGAGATGTTATTCGTTAATGAGAGGATTTCCTTTGTTGGGATGCCTGGATTCGCGGATGTCAGGAAAGCCGCGGGAGAGGCGAACGAGGGGGTCTTGCTCATGAGATGGTTGTAATAATTGTCACACCACGTTTAACTGAACTAATCTTTATTCACGCGCATGGCACATACAAATACCATGTTCCCGCTGTGTGACTCGATATTCTAACTTGGCGTATACCATACAAGTTGTTGCGACGTAGTTGTACGTCGCGCGCCCGACCACACTCCTTCGCTGTACTTTAAATAATGAACTATGAAAACCCATAAGCTTGCTTTCGTCCCTGTATAAGCTTCTGACAAAGATCTTAACGAACCGCTTAACAAATAAGCTTGATTTCTATTAACCAGTCGAGCAAGCGGGTTTCAGAAAGGGTACAACTAATGTGTATTTAGCATGTAACATTCACGTTAGTTACACATGTTATATAGCAGCTTATATATAAATGTAATTATATTAATAAATATATATTGCAACGTCTTTTCCTGTGCCGAAACGCC